>NC_089520.1:29716997-30016997 GCF_963924715.1 Thunnus thynnus | reverse complement strand
AACACCGTGTCTGTCTATGTGTCAGGGCCTCTTAGAAACTGCCTGCTCATAAACCAATGCAGAGATATTCTCTGGCGCTCTTGTTAAGCAGATTCTTGTCATCCCAGGCATGAAATTCTCAAGAGAATCAGATTAAACAACAGGAAGATTTCCAAGTGAAAAAATATGAAGTTATATTAGGTGGACCTCCAGATATGGCTACAAAAAGCTGCATAGCCTCTGTGCAAAACTCAAAAACCTGGTGTCATCGTAATTTTCCATGATTTGAAAAAGAGAGGGAAGTTATGAAGCAGTTCCGTTTTCACTCCTTTACTCTCCAGTACTGCTTCACTGCCACAGGTGAGTAACTGTTTGTGTGCTGTCCATGCTGCTGAAAACAGGCTGCTGATACACTTTTAGTCTGCAAACATGAAGAAGTCCTGAAATTCCAAAATCTAATCTGATCGATAACCAAAACAAAAAGTGAACCTCTTTCAGGGGAGACTGTCATGCAAATTAGCTGCACCCAAACTGTTTACCACTATGCCATGGAAAAAATGCTGTTGTGACTTGAGTTGAAGAATCAAACTTGCTATAAAAGCATTGGTAATGAGTGGGAGTGCCATCACTTCTGGCTATATGCTTTAGGCTTCAAAGTTAATTGTGTAATGAAGACGCAATGTTCAATAGCACAGTTCTTGCCTCTCATTGGCTGCGGAGACTTGACTCGCTGGAACAGAATGCTCTCAAAAAGAGATGAAGCATATTTTAGAAATCTCTGCAAAAATTATCATTGCATAGTGAATCAATCAAACTGAGATCCTTTTGATATATGACCCCTACAGTTCCATTTATTGCTTTAAGTAAGACCGTGTATGTCAGGGATAGTAGTAGGAGATGGTCCCAAATGCAGGACGTAGGAGCAACAGGAACTGAAGAATAACTCTTTATTCAGGATATGCAGGTAAAACTAAACTAAACCAAACAGAACAAGACAAAACAGAGGATCCAACAAAAGTGAACTGAAAACTAGGACTTAAATACAAACTAAATCGATGAGGGGCTGAGGTGAATGTGGAACGGAAGAACAGGAAAAGAGTTGATCGGCTGAGGAAGACACAGGGAGCAGGGCAGGGTTAACGAAGATGATGCAGGGCAGGTGTGGAGGGAAAGCGAGGAGAGAAAAGCAGAACAGAGACACAGGAGCAAAAACCCAGAGCTGCAGAAAACCAAGAAACTAGAAAACACAATCCTCATAATAATCAACTGACATACATAAACCCATCCAAGAAAACACATGAATACAACCTAAACACACAGGCACACCACAACCTGCAAACTCTCTTATCGACAATCTCATGATGATGCGCTCCTCAATCATGGCGCACAGAAAATCTACAGAAACAAATGCTAGACTCCTCAGTCACATTTCACAACCAGTGCGAAAGAAAACTTCAATATCCTGTACATGGGCCTTCTTCCACTCAGTCCAGTATAACAAACAGGGAAGAAGTCTGAGGGCATTTGCCAGACTGGTGTACCTTCACTTTTGTACAGCATGGTACTGAAAAAAAGTCCTTAGACATGCAGACAACCTGATGTGACCTTCTACTTTTATCAAATGAATCGTACCCTTCTTGCTCTGACAGGGCCAGAGCAGGCCATCTGTCTTCATCTCTCTATGGAAGAGGACCAGAGAGGAGGTGTACAGATAAGAGCTTTTCTCCCCACTTTGCCTCCTACCCACCCACCGTTCTCTTCACCTCACCAAGGAAGGCTTTGATGGTAGACGCTCTTGCTCAGCCTGCAGTATATACCTCCTGGTAGACAGCTTTAATGGTTTCGCTTTGAAAATCAACCCAGCAAAGCGCTTGTGCAGTTCCCTGCGCTATGTTCTTAGATGCCGTCTACCTGCGTGGCATCATAATTACCATCGCACTAACGTGTCACATGAGCAAGTTACAGAGTTGGAATAAGAATGGTGAGCACATGCACTCATTTATCTTTTAAGTTCTTTTCAAATGTCTCAAATCGACAATGTGTGTGAAATTAGTTCCTGAAATGAGTGTTTGTAGTTGCCTCCTGCTCTCAAGATTTCAAGAACATACGGCTCTCTCATGTGAAGGAGTGCATTAACATGGTGGTGCTTCAAAGTGAAGGATACTCATGGAGCAAATTGATTCTAGAGGACAGTGCATGCAGCTTTCCAACAGGGCTGCACCGAGAAAAGCAGCAATTCACCAAGAAAGATCTGTTTTTTTTTTTCTCTACAAAAAAACACCACAAATGTTTCTAATAAATTTCCCCACAGTTGATATGATGCTCATGCTACATGCTCAAAAATGGGATGTTCATTGGCAGGTAGGTTTGAGGGGAGGATTACATTTTGAGGCTGTGGACTGGAGAGTAATTATTCATTCAGGGCCTCCACTTTAACCCCTTCGCATCTCATTTTGCTCCGCTGCAGTTGCCATGCACTTTGGGACGTGGCAACAGGCCTGAGCAGGAGCAGTCGCAGCACGTTCAGCTTATGTGCGTATGGCAACAGTGGGTTTATAATCTCTTTGTCTCGCCGCAACCGTGAGCAAATGGATTCTTCTAAATCGTGCTAATGCTTCACTGATGTCATCATACATGGTCGCACAAATGCTAATGGAGCCAGGATGCTTTTCAGCCTGAGCGCCGGTTTAATGTGATCCTGTATTCAGCTGAATTTATATTTAAAGGTCACTGCATGATATTACTTACTCTGACGGCCTGCGCATAATTTTTTCTTGTGGGTTCTTGCGTGTGATAATGCTGTTGTCTCATTATTCCATGTGTAAAATAACTGACTGGTGTGAATATGGCATTAATTAGGAATGTCACATGTAGCCTTTAACAAGGTGATGGTGATGTTTTTTCATTGATTTGGACTTCTAACAGGAAGAAGACATTGGTAGACTCCATACTCCAGTATTAAATATTTAGGAGAAACTACTTTGTTAGCCAATGAAATCTGAAGGCAGAGAACTTATTACTATTAGTATTAATGTTAAAATTAAAGTATCAGTCATCCTTGACGAAATCTCTCCTGTGCAAGTCCAAATCTCACTTTGTAAATATAAATATTAAAGCTGCACTAATTAATATTTTTTATATTAATAATGGAGAAAAATACCATATGTATGTGAATGGGGTTACTTGTAGCGATGAAATCAGAGAGTATTATCACATGACACTGCAGTTTCCCATTTTAGTATCTTTGAGTGTGTTGTTTTGATTTCCAAAAATTTCCAAATTTCCAAAAGTCCCACTGCTTTTATAATGTTTTTTTGGCAATAGCAGGCAGCTTTTTTCAGCCAAAAAGCTCTGATAAACCGAGCACCAAACAGCAGACACAGTTAGCAACTAGCTGATGAACATAATTGAGCATTTAGCAAATAAAAAGCCAGATACTTTTCTCAGGAGTTGGTGGAGACCAAAAACAGAGCCAAAAGGAGAATGAATGCCAGAAACACGATCTGGCCACTATCCGCTGGTGTAAATATGCACAATCCACAACTCAACTTTGTAAGTTGATAATATGACAATGTTGTCTTTTACAGCTACTTGCACTGCCTACAAGAAACCAAATAAATCAATTAATAAAATTAAGTTGTTAAACACCAAGTGGAAAAGGACAATGTATTCCTTAATACTGATCAGCTCTCCAAGAGGATAACAAAGGGAAAAAAAACTGAAATTAAGAAAGTGAGAAAATTGATACCAAAACATACCAAACTCACTGTTTCTTCTATTGATGTCACCTCAAGTAATGTGTAACTAGATGAACAAATTACAAGATTGCAGCATCAGATTATTTTAACAGTCCATTATCCAATTGTTGCTTTAAAAAAAAGGCATGTGTTTCAAGAAAGTTTCAAGAAATGAGTGACTGAAAAGTTTTGTAGAGCAAGCAAATGTCAACAATCATAATCAAGAACCCGAAGGGAAAAATTGGAAAAATAAGCCAATTTGGAATAATAAGAGACTCAAATGAGAAACAAAGGTCAGCTAGCTTTTTTGAACTTTTTGTGAATGGTTCCTGTTAAAATTAACTAAAAAAAATCCTCAGGATTTTAATAACCAAATCCTGTTTTCATTCCTAAGATCCAGAAATAGGAAAAGGCATGTGTGACACCTGACACTCTATCTCTCACTAATAAAAAGCAACTACTACTGTTATTACTAAAATAATAATGAAATAAGATAAAATAAATAAAATAAAATACTCATAGATCACAGAGGTAGACTTTAAAGTTCCCTTTGTGCTGTTTTAGTGACTGATAGTCTATATTGTCCTCAAGGTTTGAGGAGAGGCTCAGGGGAGAGATTTTTTTCAGCAGTAATGCCATGTACCACCCCCACCATCTCCCCACCCACACATCCCCCCCTTCGCCCCATGCCCCGCCGCCCTCTCCTGCCTTTGTTCTCATCACAACAAGCCCGGAGCAGATGGTGCTCTGCTTTGCTTGGCCGACAGTGACAGACAGGCGCTCTTAGCCAATAGCCTGCTGGTGAATCAGCTGACTGGTCTGGACAGCGCCAGGTGTTTTTATCATTTTTCTTCTCCATCCGTAGGAGGAGCGGCGGCGGCGACAGAGCGGAGGAATATCGGGGTTGCAGCAGGTTGGAGATCTCTCTGCAGACCGCACCATGCCTCTCTCCGAGGCGCCCTGGGACTGATCGGATACACAAGCGACACATCGCAGTAAACAGCCGCCAGATGAACCCATAGGATAAAGGAATATGTGTTATTACGCTGTTTGATGAGAGCGTTCACTTGGCACAATAACATTGATCTTATTTATTGTTATGTAGCTATTGACGCGTATATTTGGATAAAGGAGCTGTGCGCTTGGGAACATCGGACTGGAATGCCAACAAGGTGAGACCCCTCAGGAAAGGAAAGACATGGTTTCTACAGCTGTTGTCTGTTAGTTTTTTAAGGTGCATTTTATTACTAAAGATATGTTTTTAGTGATATGATCAGCAACTACAGCGCCTAAGCGTGTGGTAAAACGTTATCAGTAGTAGAATATGTTTTTATGCGTAAAATCATACATACTTTGTGAGTCTGTTTCCATTCATAACATATTTTCCTGCAAGGGCGATGCAATGAGTTAGGATATATTTCGGATGCAGACACTCAAGGGCATAATCTAATTTTTCATAAACCCAGTCTGGGTCTTGCCAGTCACTTAAGCCTTTGAATCTGATTTGAACTGATATGAGAACAGTTCACCTTACAGTATGTATGATCAAATGTATCAACCTTATACAATGCGTCAAATGATATTCCAGAGAAAACAAACTTTGATCTCCTTGCGGTACTTGCGGTGCCAGCAGGAGCTGCGTGCGCAACGTTGTGTAAATGTGATTTGCATATTAATGTTAAAGTAGCCTATGTCTGCAGATGTCTCGATTCCTCCGCTCTAAGCAAAAAGTCGCGGAGTCTTCCTCAGGCAAAGACAAGGCCCTCTCTAAAAGATGCTGTGGTGAGAATGGGGTTGCATTGGCAGGGGGTCTATTGTGGTTCAGAAACGCTGCTTCTGTCGCTGCAGCTGTTGCGCTTTTGTGATGGGGGACTGCTGACTTGCATCACTCAACTTTAGGGAGAGGAACATAGTCTACTGTTAGAAGATTGAAGTGATTTGTGTAATGTTTGACACCGCGGGGGTTTGCTCAGCCAGTTCAGTTTCTGCCCACAGGACTCTATTTATGGCCCCTGTGTCAAAAAAACAAAGTGCTGAGAGTCATCTTTTCTCTGCGGACCTCTGGGTCAAATAAAAGTGAGTGTTGCTTCAGCAGGTTTATAATGATACAAACACAAAAAGTATTCAATTAAACACAAAACAGTCTCATCATGTGTTATTGCTTCTTATAATAAAGACTTTCTTTAGATTTGGGCCAAAATGTTGTTGCTTTTCCAATCCTGGACATCTTATATTGGCACAAAAGCTGTTTTATTCTCGCAAACTTTGCCTTCTTTGCTGCTGTGATGCTGTTTTTCTCAGTGAGCAGAAGGCTAAATCATTTTTCAAACTGAGTGAACAGAATCAGGCAGGATCACCTGATTGATTCCTTTTTTTCTTCCTCCCCCAGGGGGGCATCCTGTCTCACATGGTCAAGATGTCTACTTTTTTAACTTGATCATGAGAATCAAGTTTTTTTTTTTTTACTTGAGTGTGACAAAGGCCTGCTAATAGCGCGTGTGTGTTGCAGGCAGGCGTCTGTGTGTGTGTGTGTGTGCATGTGTGTGTGTGTGGTTGGGGGGGGGGGGGGTTGTTAGGAGACAGCAGGGCTCATGGGAGGAGGTAAAGGGCTTCACACCCCCCACCACCAACATTAAGGTCCCAAGGGTATAGTGCAGGGTGAAGAGGGGGGAGCTGGGTTATTGAGCTCAAGCCTCTGCCATTCTTCCTATAAGAAGGGCTATAGGCATTAGCCCTTTTGTCCTCTGTGGGCTAAAGGTCTCAGAGACAACAGACACAGTAACAGTTCAGCTAACCCTGCCCTCATATGATCTCCTGAGACATCACCATGTGTGCTGCAGCCAATGCAGGAGTAGTGCAAAGAGTGAGTTTTTAAAGAGTTATAAAGATTTCCACAGAACAGATGTCGAGGCATAGATGTGTGAATGTGTTTCATCCAGATGTGTCAGAGACAGACATCAGTGCGACGTTAGTGAGCGAACCGTCTTGTTCAGGCTATTACACCTGTGTTGCCCTTTTGTTCTGGGAAACAGAGGTGAGTGTGTTTGACCTTAACCCTATTTTATTTGCCCTAAGTCTTTCCCAACTATAACCATACTGTAGTTGTCATGCATAGATTGTAGAAAGAGCAAAACATTAGTATTAAAATGTAATCTAGGGTTTTGCAGAATTGTCCAATATTGACCTTCTTTTTGGGGATCGGGTTGAATTTACAGCACATCTGCATGATGAGATGAACACACAGGTCGACTGTACCTGCACTCCAGAACAACCCATCAGAGTGTTTTCTAACATGCCGTCACCATCAGCAGTAATCATAAAAAAATAATGATGTTTCATGGTGTGACCATGCTGTGGTTATGGTCTGGTTAGGTTTAGGCACAAACACCATTTGGTTAGGGAAAGATCATGGTGTGGGTTAAAATTACTTCTTAAAGTTATGCAACCTTCGTCGTCATGGCAACATTAAAAACCACGACAATCGACACTACATTTTTTTTTTTAAAACTGTCCCGACTTGCAGTTGGAAACAGGAAACAAACACTAAAGCAGCTAAATCCACCTACCTACTTTTTGCCATACATCTATCTCTCTAGCCATCCAACCAACCCCCTTCCTCCTAATATGAAAATTTGTCATTTTATAGGGACGTGTTTAAAGGAGCCCTGTGAGGTTTCAAAGCAAAAGTTGTGTTTACTATTACTGTTACTCACCAAAACGGCATTTAGCAAAGCCACCACATTACTATGCTTCTTGGTGCTCTATCACACATTTGTGTCCTTGTGCATGTGCACAAAAACAAACAAAACCTCACAACACTGCACCATAGAACTACTAGTAGTCAAAAATTCCATAAGATACCTTTAAGTTGTTTTGGATAAAACTATCTGGCCAATCAAAGTAATGTAAGCTTGTATTTATAATAACCTTTTCATGCGGTTCAGTTTAACCTTCTTTAGCTAGAAAAATAAATTTTATGTTAAAAATTAGAGCTAAAACAAGTAATCGATTAATCAATCAACAGAAATTTACTCAGGAACTATTTTATTCATTGATTAATTGTTTAAGTTTTTTTTTTGTTTTTTTTTAGCAAAAATCAGTTTTATTTCCTTGCAAGGCAACTGGATTCGCGAGATCACAACATCACAAGATCATGTAAGAATCCATCTTGTCAGGCTTCAACTTATACGCTTGTACCTGAACCATCAGTGGTTCGGACCAATCCATGTCTTCACCTGATTCTCACCTGATTTCATGATCTTGTGAATCCAGCTGCCTCGCAGGATTAGACGGTGATAGATGGTTCATCCAATCACCTGCCAAGTACTTTTTGAGTGCCTGCCCTTTTCCAAACAGTTTCCAAGAACGACTTCTCAGATAGTTCTGTGTGACAAACCATCTGGTGCGTCAGGTTAGACATTTTATAGACCAAACAACTTTTTGATTAATTAAGAAAGTAATCGGCAGACAATTTTGATAATGAAAATGGTTAGTTGCATCCCTAAAATCAATTAATTAATTACAGTTGTAAATCAGAGTTTGATGAAAAACAGCATTTTCTTCTGTTCTCAGCAGATTGTAGATGAAGCTGTAGGCCTGTTTTACTCACACATTTTAAAGAAGTCTAATGTGAATAAATATTTAACAGTATCAGAAAATGTTAATAACTTAGATGTTGTTGTTGTGCTATTCTGAACTTTAAAAGACTTGTCAGTCCTTTGATGGTTTTTATGGTGATGCAACCCTTTGTTTACATTTGGATTGCAGTTTGTTTTTCCTCCCATGATACCTCATAAGCAGTTGTATAATTCAGACTTTCAGTCTATCACAAATCAAATAAATCAGTCAGTGGAGGAACTGAGGTCCACAAGTGTCAATTGAGATTGTACGCTTCCTGGTTGAAGGTGAACTAGCCTGAGAGGTGCAGCAATCAAGCTTCTGTAAAATCAATACCATGAGTGTTGCTGATGACAAAGTGGCCCAGTTGTCTACAACCAGGGAAAACCTAAAGTGAGTCATCTAATCTGAAACCAGTCAGCATGTTTCTATAGTAGCACGCTCACATTTGCTCATATAGAAATCTAGCAGTGTGTGTGAATGTACATGTCTTGTAATGGCAGTATGTTCGTAAATGTTTCTTCCCTCGCAATATGTTCTACTTAGCACTGTTGTTGTACTCTGTATGGGCAGCCACAGTCCTGCAGGAACAATTAAACCTCCTACATGCATTGTTTAAGGAATGTGAGCACATTTTTCAACATGTGCTTATTTGAGAGTCCTACAAGAAAATGGAGTGTGTTGTATTAAATGTCTGGAGGGAGGGGGTGGTTAGCGCATTGGAGGCAGATGTGAGCACAACTGAAGGGATCACAACAACTCATACTGGCCACAGTGAAGAAAAAAAGTCCTGATTCCCTCATCATAGGAAAAATATAAATAAATGAAAATAATAACTATAGCTTGCATGACTATAGCTCCCAAGGGAGGTGTAACTGTTTTATGAGTCTGCTGGAGTCTGATTGGATATTGGTGCCACTCATGAGGGTTTCCCATAAGGCTATAATATGCTTTTTTAAATCTATTTATTCTGGAGTTACTGTAAGATGGATGCAGAGCAGAGATGGAAAGAATGTTGAGTTTTCACTTCATATATGAGATGTATTTTGTTTTTCACTTTATTTAGACTTCTTGTCACAATGCCAGCCTGTTCCTGATATAACATATTACACCTTATTGCATTTGCTTGTCACTCAGGTTCTGTCGTCTAATTCAGCGTCTGAGTGTTTTTCTCACCTCAATTTTGTTTCATTTGTGACAAGATGTGTTAAAACGCTCACTGGGGTTGTTTATCTCACCTGCTCCACCTGTAATTTGTTTTTCCTCATTTTTGTTTTATCTTGTCTTTTTTTTTTTTTTTTTACATGTGCACATGAATAAACTGAAGCTCAAAAGCAAACCTGGGCAAGCAGGTTTATACGTGCTGTCAGAGAAGGTGCTCCCGAGAGAACCCCGAATGCAAGAGTCTTGTTATCCAGTTTAAATCACATTTTCATTTTCTCATGTCACACTCAATTCTTATCGCATTCAAGGAGGGATTTCCTTGACGATGAGCCTGAGCGTCCTTAGACAGACTTGGACAGGAATTTGAAAATTGAGCCTTGGACTTAAAAGTCACTTAGAGTGGTTCAGAGGGAGACCTTATCTTGTTTTTAGAAATGGAGACGTGCTTTTACATCTTACATCACTCACACATCAACAGTGATTATTCAGTGGGATGGAGTATTCAGGGAAAAATATTGCTGCAAAGGAAAAAAATGTCTGTTTTCATCAGTACTCATCACAGACTTGCTGTCTACAGATTGTTCAGATCTTCATTTAAAGCCAGTTTCCTTGTTAGATGAATGCATGTCAGGATTTATCTCCCACACATCTCTATTGGCACTATGTCAGTTTCCTATCTCCTAATACTGATGGTAAAATGGTGATCAGCTACTGTAATGCTGGCAATTAATGAGAAAACTATTTGTACTGTACCACCTACAGAGGTGTTTGGATATTTTTAGATTATGTCTTTCAGAAGTCACATCTTTGAGCTTTATGCAAATGGAATATGTCAGGATGCACAATTAACACATGGAGTATCAGCATCACTCTAAAAGTGACAGTGTCTCAAATGGAAATGACAGGGTTCTATTTTCATGGCATGAAATGAAACTGAGCCTTTTCATGGCTGTCAAATGTGGTCAGAGTTAAAATGGCAGTATATTTGCTCACATTACCTGTACCCAATCATTCCATGAAAGGGTGCCCAGCTTTGGCAGTAGCCCATTAAAGGTGCAAACCTGCTCATTAAAAAACACTGCTCTAGAAGTCGAAAACTCCATGGGTACCTTTAAATTAGGATCTACTGTAGTTTCTAGCAATACTGACCAGTCTTTCTTCAATATAACCAACCAGGCCCAAATCATGCCGTTAATAAAAGTATTTAGAATATACTTTCTGGAATCCAAATCTCTGCCGTATTATTGGCTTTTATTGAGGAAAAGCAAGTTCTCTTGACAGTGGTGTGTCGGAGCCAATAAACATTCATTGCCATTACATAAAAGCTATAGATGGTAGGTGGTAATTCTTCAGCAAAAAAACTTCCCAATTAGAAATCTTGATGAGGACTGTATTGTAGAGTAATCAAATGTAATTTTCAAACACTTTGGGCTCAAGAAACTAAAGTTTGTTGATGTGGTGGCCAAAGTCTTTGGGTGGTTCCCAAGTAACTGAAATACAGTGAGAGAGTGTCTATGTGTTGCCTGTAACAGGTTGTGACTGATAGCTACGTTGGGTTTAGTATCACATCAACAGACATTAGAAATGTGTTCAGTAAGACCATGTCTAATTAATGTGCATCTGGTGTTGCCAAATGACTGTGATAGAGCAGATGCCGGAGCCCCTTACAAAGGATAAATAAATGAATTACTAGATACTCAGTTACATCTTAACAATATTATACTTTATCATTGTGAAAGTATAATGGAAATCACCAGTGCATTGGATGGATAAATAGTCTAGATTGTCCCTCAATCAATAGGCCCTTATGACATGCAGCTGCTCTGCACAGGTGTCGTTAAGACCTGCCCATGAAAATTAAAATGCTCATTCAGTTCATTTCCTTTGGAACCATAAAAAGTACTGCCTTACCATAAGATACGCATTAATGCATCTTGTCAAACCACAAGAAATTTATCATTAAGCAGCACTACCAAGATCTGAAATTTGGAGAGTAAGTGACAACCTCATATTAGCATTAATAAGTTAATTTGTCATCACACTAAAGACCACCATGACTACCTTAAGATCATCTTTGGTAATCAAAGATTCTGCTCCATTAGTGGTGATTGGCATTAAGCCACTGGTGATGATCACCAGCAGAACCTGGCACAGAAAGTCATTCAGAATCATTTTATGACACTAAAATATGTCAAAAGCATGAAATGAATATGTATGAATTTTAGGTTAGGATAGGTGGTAGATGTTGAAGCGTGTGGGAATGAAATCAGGGTCAACTCAAGGACTAAGTCACTGCAAGGTAGGTAGACTAATAGAAAATAAATGGGTATCTTTGTCTAAAAGTTGATACATTTACATATTACTAATCCATTTCTGAGTTCAGTATTAATCCCTTTTTAGCTCTGACACCTGTCCCACATATGAGTTGTGTGTCACTATGGTCTCACTTGCCAAAGACATCATATAACAAAGCAACTCGTGTCTGAGACGACTCAGTTTATATCTGAGCCTGTGATATTTATTTCAAGTATCCCTTTCACAGGTTCAAAGATGGCTGTGGTTAAAACCTCTGGGTCTTCCGTTTTCTGCCTTCCTGCCTTTGGTGTTGTGTTGTTGAGTGTTCTTCCACCTGCTGTGTTTTAAGATTTCCTGTGCCTCCGGGACTTTGATCACAATGGACCTGTAAAGCCTGTGTCAGGATGTCCCAGGCAGCTTTTAGTTTGTTGTTGCAAAATGAACCAACAGGATGTTGACACTGATCTTTTTTTTTCTTTTAAGTACTTAAAGTTACATCATTTAAAACATTTGAGCTAACCCATTTTTTACTTTGACAAGTGTGTCATATTTTGTGTGTCAGTGGTATCAGAAACTTCTTAATCTTACATTGTATAAAGGGGAGTACCGACAAAGCTGTTACTGTTTACCAAATAGGGAGAATCTAAGATTAACTCTATTTGCGGTAAATAAAGAGAGAAGGATGTGAGAGCAGAAAATTGTATATTGGTTACAATGGTTACAATCTTTGTGTAGCAGTTTGAAAGCAAGTCATTTCATGGTAATACAGATACGTGGGCTCCAGTAACCTCATGAATATGATCTTGTGTTTTCTAAAAATATGTTTTCTGAAAGAAAATCATGTGAATCAAGTCCAATTTCAATAATATTCTTCTTTCTTTGTTTTCAACATTTTTGGAAATATGCTTATTCACTTTATTGCCAAGACTTAGATGAAAAGATTGATATCATTCTCATGTGTGTATGCTAAATATGAAACTACAACCAGCAGCCAGTTAGCTTAGCTTATCATAAAGACTGGACAAAGGGGGAAACAGCTAGGCTGGCTCTGTCCAGACGTAACAAATTCTGCCTTCCAGCACCTCTGAAGTTCACTAATGAACACATTATATTACTATATAAAAGAACTTACTCTTAAGCTTCCGTTTATGGGATGGTTGTGTTGCTGTAGAATGGGCACACCCCTCAAAAATATGGAAATATCTAAACTTCTGTATTTTATACAAGATTCTTGTCAAAACTGTAATGAAATGAAATTATTTAAAATATTGAAATGGGACAGAATATTCCAGTTGTTTTTCTTTGTTGACAAAATTACAAAAAAGCACTTAAATCATTATTTTCATAATGAGATTACCAATGCATTAGCACTCATTCCTGTGATATGTTGCTTTTAATTAAAGTGCTAAGTGACCTGTTTCTCTCCTCTGGGTTTGAATCCAGTGCATTGCCTCCAGCTAATCTCCACTTCAGTATCTCCATCCACTAATCCTGAGTGGCATGGCAATTGTCACAATATACAGTGCTTTAGCTTAAAGACTAGATACAGTACTATCCCTATTTCACCCATGCTCCGCCCTGTCCCATAGGGAATCTCTAGTATAGGAGGAGATGTGTTGCTGTCTCCCTGGTGCTGTTGCCAGGCAGTTTGCATTCAGATGAATTAGTCAGCTTTCTTGTTTGAAAGCCTCTTAAGCACTATCTTCTTAAGTTGGTGTTGACCATAAAACTGTGTGGTGGAGAAGGTCATGGTGCTGTGATGCTGCCGTATGGCTCTATACTGGGAGGGAGTAAATAGACCTAATTGAGTAATGGGATCTCTTAATTGCTGCTGTAAGATACTGCAAGTGCATGGGTTTGTTAAAGAAGTGCTGGCAACCTAATCCTGTTAATAAGGCTTCATCCTCTGTCTGTAAAAATATCAAACATTTCAAAATTGTCTGTACAAAATTACATGACAACAAATCCAATAGATGTTACGATATTTCATTTTGGACCAAAGTGGTGGACCGACTGACCGATCAACATTTCCATCCCTAGATAAAAGTGATGTGATGGTTATGCCTATGTATTCATACACAGTGAAGGGTTTAAAATGTGGCACTGGCATTTAATAAAAGCTGTTTATTATTTGCCAGAATGAATGCTTTGTCTTCCAAGTCATTGGAGTAAGTGTTACTGCCATATGGGCTAGCAGATGCCCATTGCACCTCTCAGGAGCTCCCATTCGCTAAACCAAGCGACTGGCTTATATCAGGGTCTCTAGTCCTCTCCCAGCCCTCTCTTGGAATCCCTATCTGTAGTCAGAAGTCTTCTTAGAGTTAAAGAATGCTGCTTAAAGTTTTGACAATCTTTCATCTGTACCCAGTCATCCTGGAAAAAAATCCTAGGCCTGCTGAAAACTTTTTTTTTTTTCATGTTTGCCCTAAATTCAGAATTCTGAAGACGTCGCATTAAAAATTAAGATGTGCATCTTTTTTTTTTGCTTTCTTTGAGGCATGGCACATACTAATATCTCATAGTGTTTAATGATGTTCGGAGAAGCTAATGATCGAGTCCTTATGGGCCTGTTGAATAGATGAAAGCCCTCAATGGAATTTGATCTGTTTCCAAGTAGTTCAGAGCAGTGTTTTGTGCATGCATTGTAATGAGCTGAACTTGCATTTTCTCAAAACTGTTGATGCTGCACATAACTAACAGTCTCACAAGGATACTGGAGAAGCAGTTGTTGTTCTTAGTCACTCTGTTATCTTAAGTAATTACTACATTTACAAGAAACATGAAAGACTATGCAATAATTCCATAATTGTTACAAACAAAAACATAATTATGTATACTCTGTCATTGTAAACATGGTTTACACAATGTTTTCTGTATAATGACACGTATGTTTTGTCTCTCTTTTCCAGATTATTTTGCTGCTCCAAGATCCTGCTGTAAAATTCTCTCTATAATTCTTCCCTTGGCTTCAACCCCTGACCATTTCACTGGACTGAAAGACCTAATCAGTGAAAAGTCTGGTTGATGACTGTAACACACTCTCTTCCAGAGTCATCTGCCCCTCCTCCTGTCCCTCCCCAGCATGGCTAGACGGAGGTTAGACTGCCTTCTTTTAGGCCAGGTGTTTGCTGGCCTGATCCTGGTATCGATAGGACTAGCCTTCGTCCAGAGCAATGAGTGTCCCCAGCTGTGTGTGTGTGAGATCCGACCCTGGTTTACCCCCCAGTCCACTTACAGAGAAGCTATCACTGTGGATTGCAATGACCTGCGCCTAACACGCATCCCGGGGAACCTCTCAAGTGACACTCAGGTTCTCCTCCTACAGAGCAACTACATTGCCAGGACCAGTGAAGAGCTGGAGCAGCTCTTCAACCTCACTGAGCTGGACTTGTCCCAGAACAACTTCAGTAGCATCCGGGATGTTGGCCTTACCAATATGTCCCAGCTCACCACGCTTCATCTGGAAGAGAACCAGATCACAGAAATGCCCGATTACTGTCTACAGGACCTCAGCAACCTGCAGGAGCTCTACATTAACCACAATCAGATCAACACTATCTCAGCTAATGCCTTCTCTGGGCTCCACAACCTGCTAAGGCTTCACCTCAACTCCAACAAGCTCAAGACCATCAATAGCCAGTGGTTTGATTCTACACCCAATCTAGAGATCCTCATGATTGGGGAGAATCCCATTGTTGGAATAATGGACTTCAACTTTAAGCCACTGGGCAACCTGAGAAGCCTTGTTTTGGCTGGGATGGATTTGACAGACATCCCTGGAAATGCTTTTGTGGGACTTGACAATCTTGAGAGCCTCTCTTTCTACGACAATAAGCTGGTCAGCGTTCCTCAAAGAGCCCTCCAGAAACTACCTAACCTCAAGTTCTTGGATTTGAACAAAAATCCAGTACACAAGATTCAGGAAGGAGATTTCAAGAACATGCTGAGACTAAAAGAGCTGGGAATAAACAACATGGGTGAGCTGGTTTCTATTGACCAGTACAGTCTGGACAATCTTCCTGAGCTCACTAAGCTGGAGGCTACAAACAACCCCAAGTTCTCCTACATCCATCGTCAGGCCTTTCGCGATGTCCCAGCCTTGGAGAGTCTAATGTTGAACAACAATGCCCTGAATGCCCTCTATCAGTCCACTGTGGATTCTCTCCCCAACCTACGTGAGATCAGCATCCACAGCAATCCTCTTCGCTGTGACTGTGTCATCCAGTGGATGAGCTCCAACAAAACCACTGTCCGTTTCATGGAACCCCTGTCCATGTTTTGTGCCATGCCAACAGAGGTCAGGGGTATGCATGTGCGGGAGGTGCTGCAGAAGGACTTATTAAACCAATGCTTGCCAATGATTTCCCATGATACCTTCCCCAACCACCTCAATTTGGACATTGGCATGACTGTGGACTTGGACTGCAGAGCCATGTCCCAGCCTGAGCCAGAAATCTACTGGGTGACACCGATGGGGAACAAGGTAATGATGGACACCCTATCAGACAAGTACAGCCTCAGCAGTGAAGGGACATTGAGAATTTCTCATATCCAAGTGGAAGACTCTGGCAGATACACTTGTGTGGCTCAAAATTCAGAAGGAGCTGACACAAGAGTGACAGCCATACGTGTGAACGGCACTCTGCTAGACAGCACTCAGCTTATGAAGATCTACGTCAAACAGACAGAGTCCCACTCAATCCTGGTCTCCTGGAAAGTAAACTCAAATGTAATGACCTCTAACTTAAAGTGGTCATCTGCCACCATGAAAATAGACAACCCACATATTACTTACACTGCCAGGGTACCTGTGGATGTCCACGAGTACAACCTTACGCATTTACAACCAGCGACTGAGTATGAAGTGTGCCTCACGGTCTCCAACATCCACCAACAAACGCAGAAGTCCTGCGTAAATGTGACAACAAAGCAAGCAACTTTTGCTGTGGAAATATCCGACCAAGGGACAAACACTGCTCTTGCAGCAGTTATGGGAACAATGTTTGCAATCATCAGCCTGGCATCTCTGGGTGTGTATATTGCTAAGAGGTGGAAGAGGAAAAACTATCATCATTCCCTGAAAAAGTATATGCAGAAGACCTCATCAATACCGCTAAACGAGTTGTACCCTCCTCTTATCAACTTGTGGGAGGCAGACAGTGAGAAGGAGAAAGAAGGTTCCTCCGAGACCAAACCTAGCCAGGTGGACACCACACGCAGTTACTACATGTGGTGAGAGCTCCCACCTGTTTGGACATCCAGAGACATGTTTCTGTCAGGAGCACAAATATACATATTTGCTTCTTTGTGTAAAAGTGAGCTAAGTCTTTTTTTTTTCTTTCATGTTTCCTTTTTGTGTTCTTCGGTTCTCTCAGACTTTGAAGCTAACGATGAACCGACATTTCCGATCTTTAGTTTAGCATATTGCCTTTTTACCTCTTGCCCATTTTGACACACAATATGGCAGCTTTGTTTAGCTTACTGGACTAAGTAGTCACTTTGCTTTATTTTTAGTACTTGTTTTAATGAACACAGCATGAGTATTGTCACGGATTCAGTATGCGTGAACAAAGGAAAAGCTGAAATCCCACACGTTTTGACTTGTTTCTCTGGCAGAGCTGTTAGAGACTGCAATCTTTCTTTCTCTTGTAAAACAGTTTTACTGTTGACTGTTGTGCACTGAAATATATATACTAATTTGTCTATCAACTCAAATATAAGCTGACAAAGTACGTTTAGACTTGATATACTGTCTATTGAATAATGTTAGCAATTCTTCTGTAATGTTGTATCAGCTATGATTTCATTTACTTTTTGTACATTAATAAACAGTATGTTTGATTTAGACTTTGTGTTTGCAGAGAAACTACTGTAAACCAGCAATAGAAATATGAATGTTATAAACTAGGTAAATAGATGTAAGGCTTTTAAATTTCTTAAATATTTCTTTTCTTATTTTGCTAGAATATGTCTACAATCACTGGTTTTGTTGTGGTTTACACACACAAACATGTTTATTGAGGAGCAAGTTAAATAAAATCTTCTTTCCTCATATTTTTTAAACCATGATTTCAACACCATGTTTCATTTTTATATACAGTATGTATAGTTAATTGTGTATACTCTATATTTAGTAAATATTTTTGAAGAAATAGACATTTACAGGTTGAAAGTAAAAGTTGAAAAGCATAAATTGTCGTTGCAGGGAAAATCATCATGTTCATGTCTTATGTTAGAATTTATTTTCAGTGTGATGAGCGTAGCTGTAGGTGTTAGTGTTGATAGAGAGAGAATGGAAGACGCAAACTGCAGTGTGTTTGCCTCTGCAAAGCAATTATCAGAGAATAATTTAAATTCTAGTCCCGGTAGAATATAATTACTGCACAAAATGCCTCAGAGAACATACAGTAACTTCAAAAACAAAGAAATTAGTCACTCATAAAACCAAGACTGTGGATAGGGCCTGCATTTTTGTCACATCCTGTTCACTGTCTGTTTTATTATACAAAGCATACCTCTACATTGTAAAACTAAAGAAAGAAGGCAACATATGGCATATGCCACAAGACTATAATGCAGCTGAGAAGGGATCAAAGGAGATGGTGATTATGGATAATGGACATTTACAGCAAGTAGGGATGGCAGTGTTATATGGCCCCAAGCAACCGTGCAATAAATCAGCCAAATGTTTCATATTCTCAGCATTTAGTACTGTATGTGGTATGGAATTTACAGCACGTTTATGACTGCAAATTGCCATGTTGGATTTTTATTCAATATAACATAATAAGTAGCTTTTTTCATCTCTGTCAGTAAAAACTAGTGATACAGTAATGTGAAAGCTGACGTTGAGTTACTTGCAACCCATCAGTGCCTCTGCAAGGTCCATAACTCCAACACAATGCAAATCCCAATCTCAGTGGCTCACTGTCTAGAAAAAGAAGATCTCCAGTGGGAGCGAGAAGCTCTGTTGTTTCTGGTGTTGACTGACAGCTCTGGGCTTTGTGGTGCAATCAAACGATCCCCATTTAGTCTCCACTGACAATGTGCTCGTTCTCCTGCATGCTCTCTTCTCCTCAATTATTTCTGGAATTGAGACAAATATTCCTCAGTGTGAAGAAAACAATGGACAGTTCATAAGCTATTTGTAGATTTGCTTTGTGCATAGCAGCTGTTTTACTATCACCATTGACTGTTATAGGTGAGCTCATAGTTTTGTAGAACAGGGTGTAATCAAACTGAGAATATTGTAAGTTCTTTTAAAGATGGTTGATATAATAGTGTATCTGGGCTTTATATGGGTTTTATACCTGAACAGTATAGTGCCACCTTGATGAGTTATTTTAATAAGGGGAATAACAAATGTTTTTTATATAATTCTTTGCAGGAATATTACACAAAACAGACATTTATAATCAGTATATAAGCACTCTCATGACAACTGAACAAAATTCTCTGCGAGATGCAGCTAATACCTCTAGATCTAAATTTTTTAAGTGGCCCTTGAGTGATTTTTTTTTGTTACATACTATTTTCAAGGTCAAGACTGAACCTGCAAGCTCTGTCTTTCTGACTTTTAAATAAGTTTATAAAAAAGTTTTAAATCCGCCTGTGACTGCATTATACATGTGTATAAACAGTTGATAAATGTTTTAAAACACACTGTAACATATGTGTGTGATCATATATCATTAAATATGATTACAGCTATGACGCACATATGTGTATATATATTGTATATATGTCATCAATTATTTATTAACTGTTTATTTACCAGTTACACATGCTTCATAGGAGAAGGTGACTGTTGACAAATACACTAATACAATTTTGAAAGCCTTTATGTCTGCTTAACAGTAGATTACAATATGATATACATTTTTAAATGATTTTTAAAGAGCTTTATACATTTCTTATAAAAACTGAATAGGCTTATACTACAAATAAAGTGTTACTGATACACATTATATATCAGGCATTATACATTACAGATCTCAGAAGTCCCTTGACTCTAATGTCACACTACTGTCAGTAACTTATTTGAGCTTTGATTTTGCTTTGCGTGCATTGTACATCAAGAAATGCCAGTGATGTAATAGGTTAAACACCCTCTCACACTACCGCTTTTCTTTGTGCATAGAGATGTCAGGAGATGCTGCAAGAAAAATGTCAGTGAATGTCACAGATCCTTCAGGGAGACCTGTGTCCTATGCTGAGAATGATGGACAGAGGAGGGCAGAGCAGCAGTAGTCTGGCATTTGTTAAACCTGCGCATTGAAACTGCCACTTTGAAAAATCCACTGCCGTCCTTTTATCTGCAAGGAGCGGACAAGCCTTTATATGGACTCAGCGGGTAGCCTAGTAACAGACCGGAAATCAGCTCATTGGGACAGCTATCAATGAAAGCTTTTCAAAGCCTGTGCTGGAGCCTGCACCATGTCCCATCCCAGTGGCCTGTTTCCATGACAACCCCTCCCTCCTTCCACCTGCGGGTGCTGGCAGCCAAGTGAGAGAAGTCATGTACACTTTCAAAGGTGTGGAGCGAAAAAAGCCCCATCTTTGCGCTGAAGGTAAAGTATAATGGCACAAAGCACTCCTCTACTGGGCTTCATGCTTCTTTCTCTTGTGTCATGCTTGAGAAGAACTACATAAAATTTTTGCTCTAGACGGGATGAATACTGTGCTGGAAACATTAGGCAAATATCTACACAGTTCTTGTTTCAAGGTGAGCCACTGGATCACCTCCATTTCAAGGACTGAATAAACTCTAATTGTTTTTTCTGAGTTATCTCAAGTAACAGAAATGGGACAGTCTTAGAAATAATGCAGCATACAAACATATTCATACCCACATCAATTTTCATTCAAGTATGTTTCTACACTGGTGATGAATTGATGATGGGTTGTTTGTAACCTGTCTGTTTCTGGCCTCAGCACCCAGTGGCTTACAGCCTTAGGGGACTTTTTGTCTCCATTTTCTGCTGTTTTACAACATTCGTGCTGCAGTCACTTTAAGATATTAATCATAATTTAATCTCTGTCCAATAAGAAGGCAGAATGCAAGACTGAGCCAAAACCTGAAGCTCTCCATCCATTTAGAGCCTGCTTTAAGTAAAGATAAACCAAAGAGAGGATGAGGGAGTGGTTTAGCTTTGAGTACAGGAGGAGAGATACAAATGAAGTCCAAACATTATCCTGTGCACAGTTCTAGCAACAGAGCTCTTCTGCTGGTGATGCTGTTATACTGAGTAGATGTGATTCTTTTTAAATAAGTCATGAGAATATAGATATGGGTGCCTTTGGGGGATCTTTCCTTCTGGTGCTCTATGTCAACACAAAGCTGTTACGTGGTGTTTTTAGATCTGCATATTCATATCAGCAGTGGAAAAGATGATAAATGAGACAATCTACAAAACAGTTTGTGTTTTGAGCCCTAACCGGGTCCATGCCATGAGATGTAAAGGAGCACAAAATACAACACACCCAGTTTCAGGGTCAGCTAAAGGGAATGCCAACAGTCAGTGAAAAAGAAATGACATGAAATGCTGTTGTTTATGACCTATTAGAGTGTCCAGACCATCCATAAACAAGACAGACATTTTTCCAATATCGGTAGTCATTACAGTTACAACAAGCAACATGGCACCTGTTCTCTGCTGTATTTAATACTCCATTGCAATCAAGAAAAAAGCCTAAGTAAACTAAAATGACCTTGTTCTCATAATTTGCCTGTTTGTTTCAGGCTACATACAGGCTATTTAACCAGTTTCTCCGACTGAGAGACATTCAGTCACAGTTATAGGACTTTCGCTGTGCAGTTTCACCTTTTAAGTCAAAACCATAATTTTACTTATAAAAAAAATACAAGAGCCTCTCTCAAAGCTGAGTGCAGTCTTAGGCAGCTTAGTACCTGGAACAATGGTGAGAGAAGCCGAAAGCTTTTCACTGCCTTTTGTAATCCACGCAGCACTCAGCTTTTGATGGCTCAGAGTGGCTGACTCCTTGCTACCTGTGTTTGTACGATGTGATGAGTCTCACTCTTAACAATACAGTTGATCATCAGCAAGGTTCAGCAACAGGTCATCTCACATAGACTGGTTATCTAAATGAATGAGGAGGCATGCATATTTCTTATCAGGGGGTGGGGGGGGGGTTTTTGCGAGTAAGCTTCCTTGTTTTCTTTTTGACATATCTGTATCCTGACTACAAAACAGAGATATGAGTAATATGCAGACTGAGTGGGACTAAGAAAGTTTTTTTTTCTGATCTTTGAGTTAAAGTGAGTTAAGTTTACAACGCCGCCATGCTTCAGTGGTGATGGCAAGAATAATATGCATGCCGATATCTTTATTAAAGCGAATTAGTGATTAGTGACCCTTATGCATGAATTATCAATAATAGCCTAATTTTACGCATGATCCATGATGATGAAGATACAGAAAAATAGAAATGCATGGCAAAATAGCATATTGTCAATATTTTAGAGACTCCCCAGAATTTCACAAATCATGTTTTCAGGGGAGCTCATGTCTTATTAAGAGGAGCCAAGCTCCCTCTGGTAGTTCGCACCCTGTGCTAGCCTTGCCGTAGTTATTTTAATTGTTCTTGAGAGAGTGTGGGTGTGACTTCACACCTCTTCCTGGCTGCCCTGCAGAGACAGCACCTGTAAACCTGTTCTGTTATTATTCCCAAACTCTCACACATACAAAGATAAATTTAACTACTCACAAAGTGTTTGTTACCAAGCGAGCATTTGATGAATGATGCTATGCAGAAGGTGGTGAAGTTGGAACTCTTGGGTTTGTATGACCTTCATCAAATTGTATGGTAAAACATGTAATTTGTATGGGAAAACATGCAAAAGCAGCAAAAGCATAATAAATTGGCAAATTTATTATTATCAGAAGAATTTAGTTTCCTATTTCACAAACAAGTATTTTTGTGACTGCATATGGCTCTAGGGATGGCAGTGTAGGTCTGTTGGCCACCTTTTTGGTCCAGACTGAAATATTTCAAAAACTGCTGGCTATATTGTCATAAAAGTTCGTACAAACATTCATGATCCCCAGTGGATGAATCCCACTGATTTAGGTGATCCTCTGAATTTACCTCTATATCCACCAGTAGATTGACATTTGTGGTTTTGAATGAAATATCTCAACAAATATGGGACGCTTTGCTATGAAATTTGGTACACACATTAATGTTCCCCTGAGGATTAATGTAATATCTTTGGGGTTCCCCTGACTTTTCATCTAGCACCATCATCAGGTCAAAATTTCAATTTGTCCAATACTTTGGTTCATGACCAAATACTTGCAAAAATAATGACATCACCATCAGCATAAGCTGTATTTTGTATTGAGTGCTAATAGTAAATGTTAGTGTGCTACTATGTAAAACTGAGATGGTGAACATGGTTAAAATTATACCTGCTAAACATGAGCATTTTAGCATTGTCATCTTGAATATGTTAGCATACTGATAAACATTTTTCTCAAAGCACCACATAGCTGCAGGATTCAGACGGCCTCCCCAGCATAAACAAAAAGTTCAAATGCGGTTTTCAACCAACAGCAGCACTTTAAAAGTGTGGTATTGTCATGAGGAGCAAGTCTGTGCTATGCCAGTGTGGGCATGTTGATGACTAAAGCACATTTCCAAACCAACCAATTTTCCTTTTTTATTTGGGGAGATTGGCAGCACCCAACACCCCCTACTGAAGGCATGCTCCCTCAGCCATGAAGCAACAATGTGCCAGTAAGCACAGCCTCAAAGAGCTGTTAGAATGGCTGTTTTCATCTTGTTGAATTATATTTATGTGTGTTTTTAGCATTGGTGCATACCGTTGAGTCAGCATCTCCTCAACATCACATTGGCGTATTTTCCTGGCACAGTTCAAAGGCAATGCAAACCCTTTTCTGGCCAGGTAAACACCAATCTACATAAAGCTAAGTGCATTGGGCACCTTCATCATCTTATAGCTGCGTTTTATCAGAATGTGAATGGCCTATTTCAAGAAAGATTATTGAACAGTGGGAATAAATATAGAAATAAAATAAAACAAATGCTGCCTCTGCAGCAGTCAACAAAAGATGAAATCTCTCACTGAGGAGTGGCGTGACATATCTGTACATCCTGTGGAATCTGATCCAGTGTTGAAGCTGGTTGGATGCATTCAGTGTGAGACATGTGACACTGTTGCTTATTTTAGCCTTCATTTACACAGAAATTCAGTTCGAATAATTTTGAGTATAATTACCAAGAGCGGAAGAGGTTAGTTTCACTTGTTGTTGTGTGTCTCTTTTACTTTTAGGGCTCCATTGTGATGAGATTACTGCTTCTATACTATCTGAATAATAGAAGCGTACTGTAGGGAAAAAACACAGTTGAAATGTGGAAACATAATGCATTTCAGTAATGTTAATCATGTGTTAAATGCATAATGAATTGTTGGATGGATTGTTGTGGTGTTTTCTCTCAGGGCCCAATTAAAGAGCTTTGCTTTTTGCCTGCAGCGTACTGTAAGTGTGAATGTGTGTTAAATCTCATTGCTGACACAGGGGCTTGAAGCTCATTTCCATCTTCTTAGACGTACTGTAGTTCCTACTGTTACCGTTGTATCTTCATTCAAACAGGAATATAAAGTGCTCTGCAGTAATGAAAGTCCAAATCTCTGGGAAAAAATGTCTATCCAATCTATTGGGAAAATTCAGAGACAGAACATAAATACTAAATGCACAAAAGACAATATTAATAAGTGTGTACAATGCTACCTCAATAATTAAGAAATATATTCCATTTTGACTGCATGAAGGTGAAACATTAATGGGACAACACAATCAGAGGTGGCCTCACCCCATTGCTCTATTGATTCCCTTGTCATCAAAACCGCACAAAATTCCACTTATATTGATTGCTGATGTGTGCATTTGTGTGTGTGCGGCACACGTGGTTGTGTTATGTTTGTATTTGCGCAGTATTAAAATCAATGAAAGCCAGTAGATTTCAGCCTTACATAGCAACATGTTCAGCATATTTTGGCCTGACCTTATGCTGCTTCTGACCTTTCCTCAAGCAAAATGGTGACATACAGTATAGAAGCAGGTCAAAAAAGGTCAACCATCTGTTGACTTATAAAATCCACATGGGTCTCGCCTGTACAAAACTCCTCATCTATTATAATATGAAAGACAGTTAGGGTGGGAGGGCTTTGACTGCTTTGTAACCTTTCTGTCATAATAAATAAATCCTGATGAAAGAAGCCACTGTGTAATATTTGTGATATTGCAAAGTATCTCCAAAGTTCTCAACAGCTGAGACGAAAAACTATAATTTTGAGTTATGATGGACAAAATGAAAATGAAAAAATGTTTGTAACTTGTACAGGAGCATGCAGTCATTCAGTTTAACTTCAAACCTCAAACTTCAGAGAAGCATTTATTTAGAGTTACCATATTTTATTGTGAACAACATACACATGTCCTCTACCAATACCAACCATTTTTTAAAATTTTGGATAAATGAGTCGGATGCAATCAGGCCGGAAATTGACATTGTGCATTGTTACTTTTGCCCCTCTCTGTTGTGACAAAAGAAACATGGGCGCGGGACAAAAGTAACAGCTGGATAAATCTACCACAAAACAAGTGAGTACTTGATATTTCTGGCATATAATGCTCATTAATGTTTCAGTTAGTCCTCCAAGCATGTCTTCACGGCATGTCCCTGACTTGCCAAGAAAAGGTCTGTGTTTCAACTGTATTGCTGATACTTTCATCCCGGCCCTCTCCTACTTTAAAATCTGGATTTAAGTATAAGCATTGACCACAGTGAAATTATAGACAGTGGCTACTTTTATTATATCACAATAACTCCTTTCTGACCCAACTTTAAAGTTTGACATTTTGGAAAATCTGCTCTTTGTTTTCTTGCCAAGAGTTAGGGGAGAAGGAAGATACCACTCTTAATGATAGGAGCAAGCAGAAGTCACAGCAGCTGGACATGCACAGTCTTGCTCAAGACTCCCGCGCAAAACCACAACTTTACATTTTACACCAATGTTGCTGTACTGATTTTTTTTTTACCTTCAAACAGAGCTAAAATAGCTCTTTCCCTTGCTTCCAGTCTTTGTGCTAAGCTAAGCTAATTGGCTGCTGGCTGTAGCTGATGGAGTATAGCATACAGACATGAGAGTGGTATCAATCTTCATATCTAACTCTCACCAAGAGAGTGTAAAAGCATATATATCACAATGTCAAACTGTTTCTATGATTGCACACATTTGCTCAAAGAATCATATTAACTAGGTTTCATTTTATGCAAGGAACAAAAGTTCCCTGCCATTGTTGAATAGCTCTAACCATTTTCTATGATGATAGCTAGACATTAAAAAATGTTCATCACTGTATGTTGCAGTCATTGTCCACTGTGATTGGCACACCTTGACTTCTCATAGAAAGCCCATTTCATGCCTGTGTGCTTGCTGAAGGCAGAATGTAGAGACAGCTCGGAGAAATGTGGCTGCGGGATCATTACTGATGAGGAGCAGAAAATGAGCAGTGAGTAAACACACTGTTCCCTGTTACCACGGCTGACAGTTACAGAATTTACAAGCACTGAGGAAATGGCAAATATTCATAATCAGACAATGTGAAACCTGTGCCTTTGTACCTCTGTGATCCTGGGGTCAGTTAATGATTGCGTCTTGTGTTGTTCATAACCAGTGATTGACAGGTTGTCCTACAGCAACACACAGCCAGGTTTAAATGAAAAGGCTGTTTAATGCTGATTAAATGTAGGTTTAAAAGTTATTTTGAATCCTAACTTGAGTTTAACAAGGTACAGTGAACATGTCTTTTAAACAAAACTAAATGCAAACAGATCATCTGAGGTGAGACACTCCTTTTTCCTGCTGAGAAAGTGCCTGCTGGTTATTACACCCCATTTAAAACACAGACACTGACCCATAGCAGGCTAAGTGGAAACAAAGACAAAGACAAAGGGTATTGATTGGATTGGAAGAATGGAGCCTCTTGAGAGATTCAACATCTTTACAAGGAGCACGCCTGGCTGACTTGATTTGTGATCACTACGCATTGATTGCTGGAGGTTATGCACTGCAGTTAGTCCTTTTTACTCTGTAAAACATTGTAAGACTTGTGTTTTTGCATGTTATTCTATTGAGAGTGAAATGAAAAGGAATCATGAAAAGTGATGAAACACTATGTTATAAGGATGAGGGTTAGCTAAGACAATCTAAAATAACCTGTCCTCCACTTACTACCCTCAAGCTCAAAATATAATTTTGCCATTGATGACTTGATGTCAATTTTAAAAGTGAAGTGTCATCTACTGTCTGAGGGAAGAAGTTGAATTGAATTCCTTTAAGTCCTTTAGCCATAAACTTGGCACAAGAACAAATGGTTGAAGAAAAAATATTTTTGAAATGATGCCACAGTGGATTTTTATTATATTTTCAGACAGCATATTCAGTATTTGAACACAAATCTAAAGAGAGTCTAAATTAATGAGGGAATTCTCTCACTGTCTTTGGAAAATAACTTCTCTTTCCATGTGATCAACTTGGTTAAAGGCCCTGCACACCTATGGTACACCCTGACTGGTGATTCTAATTATTTTGGTTGACCTCCTCTCAAGACTGTGTGGTAGGTTACAGACTGAGCTAGACTGACTAGACTTGGCTGCACGTGTTAAGGCAGGACACCTTTATCATCCCTATTAGTGCATGGAATCTACTTTGCAGGTATTTAATGGTTAAAAAACTAGAAGTTGGTTTAGTTGAATATTACTGGATATTTTCTGCTGATGAAAGAATTGTTAAGAATTAAATTTGTTTAGAATTTTTACAAATGAACAACTACTGTATGAACCCAAATATAATGGGTGGGTCTGCTGTTTGTAGACCCACCCAACTGTTTGTTCTACAATTTGTACCAAATTGCACCACCATTTCTGTAAAATGTCTGTTAAATATCTGCAAATTACACAGAACATTTCCAGGAAATTAATATAAAATTAATATAAAATTAAAGCACTCGTAAAATAAAGCATAAAGCAATAAAGGTAAAAGGGTCATTTCATTAATCAAACTGCTCCAGGTCCAAGCAATGTTTAGAACTGTACCCCATAGGCTTGTTCAGACTGAAAGGCAAGTTAATTTTAGGGGTAGCTGCAAATAAAGTTAAAGCAAAGATGCAAATAAAAATGTAAATTACCCTGGGCAGTGCAAATTGAGGCAAATAAACATCTGCATGAGCAAAAAGGTTACACTTATCCCAATGCTTTACAACTCCTATTCATATTTGTATGAAGTCAAGACAAAAATGATAGAAAAGGAGAAGGATGTGGAGGAAATAACAGAAAATGGAGTTTCTTGTGTATTCAGAGATCAGTTAGAGTTGTCACTCCAGCATATATTTTGCTAGCTAGCTGGAGCTAACATATGTATAGTCAGTATATGGGTTTTTGGAGTGAATAAACACAAATGACATAAACAGTCCAGTGGTCAAATTCACCCATTCAGTCTGAACAACCTTCAAATATCCATTCGTTCCTATGGAAAACTGTCTATATCTGAAAAAAAAATTATAGCAAGTCTGGAATTTTTCACATAGGGCTAAAGGAAAATCTCTTCTGTGTTGCTGACCCAGTTTTCTCAGGTATACTGCTGCATTTTTTCTCCTAGTACAGTTATGGTAGCAAGAAGAGCAAAAAGTTTTACTAGTCAAATACAGATCTTGTTCACATGTGTACAGTCTTGACTAACTTGTTGTCTGTTTGTACATTTCTATCAAACTTCAGCTCATTCTTCAAACTCAGACCAAAGAGCTAAATATATTGTTTGCCTCAGGAGGCCGATGAACCCCCTTGACTCCTTGCTTAATTGCTTTGCAAAATCTTGTCATGTGAGTGAATCACGATGTCACTCCAGTTGCCTGGCAGCAGAGGAAGGCACTCAGGAGTCTCATGGGATGAGTGCTCCAGGGTGCACAAATGCAGGCTGGAGTCTTCCTCCTGTGAGTTGTGTTTTCACCCAAGTGAAAGTTTGAAAGTGGTGAAAATGTGTCTGTTAACGTGCTTGAAATCTTTCTTTACTTCTATTGTTTTTCACCTTGATTTTAAAGGACAATCCCCGAGTTTTCTCTGTGACCAGTCTGAGCATGTCTGCTTCCTTGTTTGTTTGATGGCCTTCAATGAACTCAGTGGGACTGTCAGAAAAAGCCCCTTAGAAACATCTTTGGTCAACTCATCATAATCATGCCCACTCACGCTGACAAAGGCAGATGAGGGAAATGTTTGAAATTTCCTTTGTTCTCCGCTGTCAGACCAGACAAGAGAGCATCCAGTAGGCCATGGTGCAGCTTTCCTCACAAGCTGGGAGAAGCATCTCTGCCAATTTTTGTGTGTTATATGTTATTAATACTTCTGCACTTTGAGTTTCACTATGAATGGTTAGGGTTAGAGGTACAAGTTAAACGTATTATTATTTATTATCTTATTACTTTGAGGCCAAGTCAATCAGCACAATAGCAGAGGGAGTGCTGTACTGTTGCTGATAATCTCCCCAGAGAATGTGCTCTATCACGCCTTTGGTTCATTAACTCTCCAACCAATTGTAGTCCAGCCTCAAAGTTCAGCTCCTTTGTGCTGATGCGTGTGTGTCTGTGTTCTCATTAAACCCAAAAGAACCCTGACAACGACGCCCATTAAAGACCCCCAACAACCTGCCTCATCTGGAGCAAGGGAAGCTGGTCCACCCTATTGTCAGCCAACACAATGAGAACTACAGTGTCAAGTCATATTATGCGCTCCAGGAAAGACCCCCTTTTAAGTAAATAAAAAACGAACATATGTTTGATTATCTAATTAAGAGACAGACCCCAAATTAACCCAAAATCTTCCAAATGTAAAAAACGACAACACAAATATTTATATTGAGGGATGGAATACATGTTATGATTAAATGTTTCACTAATTATATGGGACATGAGGAAGATTATGCAACTATTTCACCAAATCCAAAGGCCAAAAGACTTTAATTAACACAAGAATATATGAAAGGAATCATTTCATGTCCCTATCCCCTTTTGGATCATATTTTATACTGATGAAAATGAGAAATTGCCAATTTCATTTCATTTCAAATAAGTTTTACATGTTGAGTAATTAGCATTTAAAGTTAGCTTTTGAAAAGAAATGTTGCTAATTTGTCCGATACTTTTTTATTTCCACCTTGACAGACACCTCCCTTGAAAACGGTGTTATTTTTAGCCATGCTAGCAGCAGGCTCTAGGGATGGGAACATTGGTCTGTTGGTCTATGGGCAGTCTGTGCACCACATAGGTCCTGATCGAAATATCTCAAAAAATGTTGCATGGATTGCCATGAAATTTTGTCACATATTCATGGACCCCACAGGATGACCCTACTGACTTAAGTAATCCTCTAACTTTACCTCTAGCGCCACCATGGTTGACATTTGTGGTTTCAAGTGAAATGTCTCAACAGCTGTTGGATGGTCATAAAATTTGATACAGACATTCATGTTACCCTCGGTATTAATTGTAATGAAGTTATTATAATAACTAAGTTCAGGAACAAGACAACGCCCCGCTCCTTCTCACCAATTCACAACACCTGTGCCTTGTTAACCCAAATCACCTGTGCCTCCCGGCCACATACCTGTGCGCATATATATAAGCATGCCTATCCTCCACCTCTCCTGTTCGTCTCAGTTCTCTCAAACCCCACCTCTCAAAAACCCCATTCTCCTCTCTCCTCTCAGCGGGCGACACGGTGGCTCAGTGGTTAGCACTGTAGCCTCACAGCAAGAAGGTCCTGGGTTACGAACTCACATTTATCTGTCTGTGTAAATGAACAAACACTTAAATAAAAGTGAACTCATCATGCTACATTGATAGAATATTCTTGATGACAAACTAAGCAGTGTTTGAAGACCTGTCATGTATTTTGAAAGCTGTTTCATCTCAGAAGCGCTGATAGTGGAGTACAATGCAACAGCTGAGTCATGAAGCCCACATTCCTTTCAGCAATAGCCTCTGTTGCTGTCAATCAGTTTATTGTCAAATAATTGTTCCAATTAACTTCTAACATTTCAGTATTACATTGAATATGCCATCTTTGAAATCTAGATGCAGCACTAACGACTGACAGCACTAATTTTGCCCAAGGACAGAGATGAAGGCCAATTCTCAAAGGAACATCCTTGGTCACTTGTGTACAGCGTGGAAATGCCAGATGACAATGTGACCTCCCCCCATCTGCCTCCGATAGCCACCAGAGAATAAACCAATACATATCAATTATACATGCCAACATTAATACAACACCAGAGAAAGGTTAGGCATGGAGACTCTACTCAACCTGCTGTGTCTCCTTAAAAAAGAACGACATAAACAAACCAAAAACATACATCAGTCACCATGAACAGCAGCTGTTGTCTCTAACAGTAGATATCAGAGTTCCCCAAACAGCCAAATTATCTAAGTGGACTTCAGTTAGAAAAGGTGTTAATTCTAAACCACTGCTAGACTTCTTTGTCTGGGCTCTTATGAACCCAAAGGACATAAGGCATACTCACATGGCCATGTTTTCACTTTTTTCTGTCATGTGGGTATTCAAAATACATAGGGTGTCACTGCTTGTGAGAAAGGGAGAGTTTTGGGGATATTAAGAAAGAATATTAAACAGATATTTAAACATATTTTATTTTTTGGTGTTTTAATTGATTTCTCCCCTTCTTCTCTTCATCTGTCTTCCTCACTGTGCAGGAGTTCAGCTGAGCTGTGTATTCAAGGACTAGTAGTATTTCCCCTATTTGAGCTTGCCATCTGCAGGCCATGTGACACTATTGCAGTTTTTTAAATCTAGACTTTTGTATACTACATTTCATTTAATGCTCCTTGTGCTACTCAGTGATGGTGATGATGAATAACAAGAAATGTGAGGGCAATTAAGAGCTAACAAAGAAAGAAGCAAAAACAAAAAAAAATGTTATGTAAGAATAAGCAGAATAAATTTGTGCGGCACTGAGAGACCAGTCTCACTCTGAAGTGGAGATTTACCACACTGGTGAATAGAAAAAAGAGAGTGTAGAAAAGGTCATCAAAGGTGGTGAAAAACAAATCTCCAGGTTCATTATAATATCTGTAAAGACAGACTTCGCATTTATAATTTGGAACTGAGAAATGCAAGGCAGTCCTTTTTCTCTGACATCATCGCCAAAAACAATAATAATGTGCATGCCTTGTTTGCTATTGTCAACAGGCTAACAAACCTTCCTGTGTCAGTATTCTCTGCGCTTCTATTCACCAGGGTCTGCAATGAATTTGCCTCCTTCTTCACTGACAAAATTCAGAAAATTAGACAAGTAGTCAGTGCCTCCATAACAGGTACAGGATATGTGTTGTCACTGTGTCCACTTAAAATCAATTCAAATACCATGACACAATTTAATCTGATCAACGACCCCCCCCCCCCCCAGTCTTGATATTCTGCCAAAAGGCTTTTTCAAAAATGTTTCTAATTGCTCAGATCTTCTACAAAATATAAACACATCTTTTCTCTCAGGTTTCTTCCCAGGCCCTGAAAACTGCAGTCATGAAGCCACTCTTAAAAAAGAACAATCAAGACACTTCACCAATGAACAATTATAAGCCCATATCAAACCTCCTGTTTTTAAGTAAGATAATTGAAAAAGCTGTTTTTCAATAGCTAAACAACTTCCTGGCACTAAACAACTGTTTTGATGTCTTCCGGTCAGGATTTCAACCACATGACAGCACTGAGACTGCTCTTATTAAGGTCTTCAATGACATCCACTCATACACAGACAGCAGCAGAATTTCAGTCTTAGTATTATTGGATCTCAGTGTCTACTTTGTGTCTATAGGTAATTACACATCTGAGCAGACAAAAATGACCTGAGGAGTTCCCCAAGGCTCCATTCTGGCGCCTCTTCTGTTCAGTATCTACATGCTCCTACTAGCTCAGATTATGGAAAACAACAAAATATGCTACCAAAATTATGCAGACGACACACATTCACATAACCATATCATGAGGGGGCTATGGTCCAATACAAGCGCTGAGTAAATGAATTGAACAAATTAACGATTGGATGTGCCAGAATTTTCTTCAATTAAACAAAGACAAACCTGAAGTAATTGTTTTTGAAGCCAAGGAAGAACGATTAAAAGTCAGTTCTTAGCTTCACTTGGTAATGTTAAAAACTACAAACCAAGCCAGAAATCTTGGTGTAGTCATGGATTCAGACCTGAATTTCAACAGCCACATTAAAACAATTACAAAGTTAGCCTTCCTTAAGAATATATCAAGAATTAAGGTCTTATGTCTCAGCAGGATTTGGGAAAACCTGTCCATGCATTTATCTTCAGTTGACTCAACTACTGTAGAGGTGTCTTTACAGGGCTCCCTAAAAAATCAGTCAGACAGCTGCAGCTGATTCAGAACACTGCTGCTAAAGTCCTCAGTAAGACCAAGAAAGTGGATCACATCACTCCAGTTCTCAGATCTTTATACTGGCTGCCTGTCTGTCAAAGAATTGATTTTAAAATACTGCTGTTAGTTTATAAAGCACTGAATGGTTTAGAGCCAAAATACATTTATGATCTTCTGCTACGTTATGAACCATCCAGACCTCTCAGGTCGTCTGGGACAGGTCTGCTTTCTGTCCCCAGAGTCAAAACTACTAACTACTAAACATGGAGAGGCAGCTTTCAGTTTTTATGCTCCACATATCTGGAACAAACTCCCAGAACTGCAGGTCTGCTGCAGCTCTCAGTTCTTTTAAATGAAGGCTGAAGACTTTTCTGTTTGCCACTGCCTTTGATTAAATCAAATAATTATTCATTTCTTACACTGCACTGTAACTTTTATTCTTGTATTTCATGCCTTATTCTATTTTAGCTTGTTTTTATTTTTCTGTTATCTCAGCCCTTTAATGATTGTTTTTAATGGTATTTTTAAATGTCATTTTATGTTTTTTCTTTTGCACTTTATCTCAATGCTTTTAATGTTTTATGTAAAGTACCTTGAATTGCCTGCTGAAATGTGCTAGATAAATAAACTTGCCTTGCCATGCCTTGAAGTAATGGTCTTCAGTTTCACCCTCACTGTAGTTCGAATGAGACAATTATCTCATGTTGTGTGGTATTTGTCCTTAATGAGCTACTGCCCACTCTGTGCAGACAGATGGTCAAACTCTGGTTGAACCACAGGATTTCAAATTACAGCAGTGTAAATACAGCAGTAAATTCAACGCACCACCAGAGGAGGCTAGGCTGTGACTCTGTATCAGCACTGTCAAACTGGATCAAGCAGTAATCACCAAGATATAATATATAAGGTGTTATTGACTAATTCAAGGTTGGCCAGTCAGGGGAAAACAAAGTTCATTTGGGTACCAGCACACTCAGGAATCCTGGGAAATGAGAAAGCAGACAAGTTAGTGAAGGAGGCGGTCAGGAAAGAATATGTGGATATTAATATTAAACTTTGAAATTCTGAGGAGAAAAGCATAGTTTCGAGGGAAATAATCAAACTATGGCAACAGCATTGAGATAGTGCAACAAAAGGAAGACACCAACATGAAATGCAAAACAAAATAAGAAATAGTGGTAAGAAATAGTGCAATCAACAGGAAAAGTAATTATAAGTAGAGTATAAGAAGAATTGATCACAGCAAGCAGAATATTACACTTTTTATCACAGGAAAACAACCAACTGGTCATTGTAATCAGTGTTAGGAAAAAGTGGAGCATGTCCTAGTTTCATGCAGGAAATATGAAAAGGAGAGAAGGGCAGTGCTTACAGGTCTACAGAGGCCAGGAAGAGTTGAGATCAGGGTTAAAGATCTGTTTGACGGTTGGGGACACGGTGGATGGAAAAAACTGATACTTAGATTTTTTAGAGTAACTGGACTAATTGCAGGACTGTGCAATATTTGAAAAACAGTGGATGATTAAATCCAGAGGGAGGCAGTATTGCAACTTAAAGGATGCCAAAAACCGTAAAAACCCGAAGAAGAAGAAGAAGAAGAAGAAGAAGGCCGCTACAAGCGGAAGTTACAGCGTGTGACCCATGGTGTAGCTTATGTTTGTTGACATCAGCCGTGGATGGATGCTGCTGCTGTTTTAGTGGAAACCTTAGATATGAATGTGTATGACAGGCATGTTGTTGACTTGAGTAACGGCCTGGAGAGTGTTCCTGTTTTAATTCAACAGAAATCAGATTCAGTACAGACATTTCCTGCATTTCAGGTAAGTTCAGACTGACAGCATAGTAACATCTCTCTGCTCACAGCCTGTTATGTTAAGCTACTTCATATGATAATGAATGCTGTGATAGTAGCCTGGTTATGCCTATTAAAATAACTGCTAATACATTTTAGCTACGTCGATTTTATATCGTTGATCTTATTGATACAGGTGCTAAAGTCTATACTTTTTAATCAGGGTACAGACTATATACTAGATTATGCTTGAGTGAAAATATTCAAAAGGAAATACTGAGTGAGTGCTTTTTCTTTCTAAACATCCCACAGTTGCAAAGCCATGCCATACGAGCTGCTATATATAACTGTTACAGCAGCTGTAGATATGTCAGAATTAACACTGAATTGCAAGATTTAACCAAAATAATACAAATCACAATAATGATTATAATTCATTTCATTTTTGATGCCCTTTTGAAAGAACAATTTCAAAAGAAGCTCAAAACCTGGTGGTTATCAACTATATAAAACTAAAATACAGTGTTTCACCATCAGATGGCAGCAAATAATCACAAATTACGAAAGTAGTAAGTGGAATCAAAAAATAATTGTCTCTGTAGATCCCAGTTCTTTAACCTCTTTGCTTGTGGTGCTCTAGAAAAACTTCTTGACTGCATTTCAAGGCAATCACTTTTGTTTTTAAATCCTAAGGACCTAAGTTATTGATGTATGTGGTTAAACTATCGTTATTTGTGATTATGTAGTTGTTAATGTAAGTTGGTAGGTTTCAATAAGGCCATTCAGTGAGTTTTGGGAATTTTTGCATAAGAAAGTGATAAGAATTTATCATTTATCAAAATAATTAGCAAATGATTTTCTGTTAATCGACTAATAGTTTAATCAGTTTATCATTTCAGCTCCAGTTTTAATATTTGCAGGCATTATGGACATTTTGGCCTTATATGCTCTAGTGTGTTTCTAACTTTTAGTTGTTTTTTTAAATTTTATTTTTAAGTGTTTTCTTTAACAGTTTCATTAAATTTTTACTACTCTTTCATATAATTTTTCAGTATTCTCCAGATAACGTTGAGGGACCAGGATGCACCGTTGACCCCAGTGAAGTCACCCTTCCTGGATGCTCCTGCCATTCACTCTCCTGCTTCACTGTGAGCTGCCCCTGCCTGCAGACTCATGGGCAGACATACGACAGCACTGGCACACTGCTGAACATTAGCAGAACGGACACTGGTTACTGCTCCCCTGTGTTTGAGTGTAATGCTCTTTGCACCTGCAGTGACAACTGCTCAAACCGGGTGGTGCAGAGAGGGCTAAGACTCATGTTGGAGGTCTACAGCACCGGGAACAGGGGCTGGGGGGTACGGACGCTAGAGCCGATCCCATGTGGGACGTTTGTGTGTGAGTACGCCGGGGAGGTTATCAGTTTTGAGGAGGCCAGACATAGGCAGCTTACGCAGGGACCAGAAGAAAATAATTACATCATCGCCATAAGAGAGCATGCAGGCACGGGCTCCATCACGGAGACGTTTGTGGACCCGGCCCTCGTGGGAAACGTAGGGCGCTTTCTCAACCACTCATGCCTGCCCAACCTGTTCATGCTACCAGTGCGTGTGCACTCTCTGGTTCCTAGACTAGCACTGTTTGCTGGCCGGGATATTGACGCCCAAGAGGAGCTAACATTTGACTACTCAGGAGGCTACAGTAACCAACCCCCTGCACAGCTGCTGTCCACACAAAGTGATGCGGCCATACAGGCCAGTAGGACAGATGGACTCCAGAGGAAAACGTGCCACTGTGGTGCCAACAGCTGTGCAAAGTTCCTTCCACTAGATTTATCTATTCTCAGCTGATCTAAATTGAATGTCACTTCGCATTTGTTTTGTAAATGTGAAAGTTTTGCTAGATTTTTCATTTGATTTTGTTTTGAAATTTTGTCTATTTAGTTATGATACAGTATGTCCACTTTCAGTCACTTTGAAATCTTGGTTAATTCAGCCTCTCATTAGAATGAGACAACGCAACATGTTTGTGGCTCCATAAACACAATCAACTGGATGAGTCATGTCTGTGCCAGTCATTGCTTACTGTTTGTCTCCCTGGTGTCTCCTGATCTGCCACTGTCTTAACACTGTCTCCCACTCAATATAAGATGATGCAATGAGAATTAAATCTCATGGCAAGAAAAACAGGTTTTATTTTTCTGAGAAAGGGAACATATTGACATTCCTGCCTGTTCTTTTAGTGGTACACTCTTCATCCATCAGAGAATGCTTGCTCTGTATAGGACATGTCCCAGTGGGTTTACAGTCTTGTAGCTGTCATCTTGTCCTAGCACATAGAAGTCCCATAACTCACACGGTACATGAATCTGGAAGAAGCGAGAGAATCATTTGCACCGGCAGAGATGGAAGGATGACGCTTAATAGGTTTCTTTTAATAGCCACATGGCTGATCTTTATTGCCGTTTGAGTGGCAAAAGCTTTGTGCAAGATAATAGTTTGTCATTCCAAAAAGCAAAACCTCAGAATTCACAGTCAAAGTAATAGCTGTCATATGTCTCCATCAATTTGACATTTCCTTTCAGTCTTTGTGTGATGCAGTCTCCCTTTGTAGATATTCTCAGCTTCTCATCGCTCTCAAACCTCATGAGAGGTGGGACCAATTAAAAAGGGCCTGGGGGATTTTTTGATATAGAAACAGGCTTTATTCCCCTGTCAAAGGGGGGGCGAAGGTGTCCCACTTTAGTGTGACCATTCTGAAATCAGGACCTTCTCCTCTCAATCTGCCCCGTTTCTTGTCTAGACCTGCTTTCATCTTATTAATATCCACATCTGGGTTAATTAGGATGGAGACCGGGTTTCATCCAGAAATGGGACCAGGGCTCCAGCCACACTGGGGCTGAGAGAGTCTAAATGGTGGGGGGTGGAGATGGAAGCACTCCATCAGAGACCGCTGTCAAGTTGATTGGTTTTTGTGCCACACAGTGGAGAGCGGAATGGTGCAGGATGTTGTTGTATTGACCTATATTTTCTCCTCTGTGAGGGTTACCTGGGATTCTACCTGGGATACCGGGGAAACTAAACATAAAAGTCCACTTTAGAAATGTTTTAGAACATCTTAAAATAGTATGCTTTGAAAAATCATTTGTGTCTTCATTGTTTTTTTCCACAAAAAGGTTCAATTACCTCGTTAAAAATTCTTAAAAATGACATCTACTACTTCTCTGCCATTGAAAAATCCTAAATCTATGAATATGGAAAATATTTTCATTCTCTAAAGTTTAACTGCTGGACACAAGATGTCTCCTGCTCCACTAAAAAGTCCATTCTCAGTGTATGTGCACTGGAGGCTTCAAGTGTCCTCATCATACTTGTGTAAGTTGTATACTGGACCACAATGGGCTCCCAAACTAGTTGCGATGTCACGAATCATGCTTGTTTGTATAAGTCTTTAACTTCTTAATTTCTTTAGCAGAAGAATGTGAAAAACTCGGAACACAGTGAAGCTCAAACATCCAAGTGAGGTAATATTAATCAAAATGCATTTTTGAGTGGAGGGGGACTTTAAAGGTATAGTATACATTTTGGAAGACACGTTTATTCACTTGATACCACTCTCATATCCATACAGTAAAAAATGAAGCATCAGTAAGCAGCCAGTTAGCTTAGCTTACTAGCTAGACTGGCTCTTTCCTATGGTAACAAAATCTGCCCTCCAGCACCTCTAAAGCTAAATTAACATCTCAAATCTTATTTTAGCTGCTGACTGTTGCTTCATATTTACCACACAGCCATGTAAATGGTTTGGATCTTCACATACACCGAAAGTGAATACAACAAAAATAAGCGTATTTCCCAAAATGTGGAACTATTCCTTTAAACTCATGAAATTGCAGGTGAGTGTAACCTGACATATACAATAGAACAATATAAATCCAAATCAAAGTTTATTGACATCCAAGGTGTATGATGCACCCTCAGTCTGAGGGAAAGAACAGTCAGAGCAGCTGTAAAAAAAAAAAAACAACAGTTTCTATAATAAATACCAAGACACAGTAATGAAATCCTGTAATGCCATGCAGAGGAATGTGGCTGGGTGCTGGAGGTGTCCGTGGCCTTGGAGAAAACTAGGAGAGATTATGCAGAGAAAAAAATACTCAGGCATTTCTCAAACCAAGGTATAGAAAGAACTGGCTCAGGGTTTCTCTCTCCACCATCAGCTAAATCATATGCAAAGTGGTCTGGTATTTTATCACTGCTACCAGTAGATTTGACATTTATTTGGCAAGAGACAAGAAAGAGCCCTTTCACTGTATGGCTTTCTTTGTTATTCCTTTGTGATCAGGCAGATTCCACCGTCCTTTCAACCAATCTGTTATAAGAAAAAAAAAACCAGATTCTTCAAATATGTGACTCATGTCATTTCTGAGTCAGATGTCCCTGGAATCCCTATGGCAACCGAGTATGTGTACAAGAGGTGTTTGGACATCAGTGGTTGGTTCGGAGGTGCACGAAGGCTGTTCTCAAATCCTGACTGTCGAAGAGCCGGGCTGCGAATGAATGGCTCCTTTCCAGAATGGTCACCTAGCAACCGCCAGTTAATCACATAAGGGTGAAGTTCCCCACCGATCCTCTCCGCACCCCTTTCCACAGAAACACAAACATGTCAAGGATGCAGCACAGTGCACAAACCTATTATGCAATTTTATGATTATATTTTAAACCGTGACTGTGAGTCTTGCATCCTTGAAAATAATTCTCTTAAGATGAAATACATGGTTTTTAGAAAACATTGTTTGATGGTATTGGAGATGCAGTTGTTGACTTTGCACACTGCTGGCTTCAACTAGTAGGAGAAGAAAATGTTTGAAACTTTGCAATACCTAAAATTGTTGTAACATTTGATGCTTCATACCCAAGTGCCTGTCAGAGAGGCAAAAGATCAAATGTTGTGAGTCCACCCTTCTCTAGACAACACTTATTGAGATGTGGCCATTTCAAAGAGACCTGACCTAAATACATGCAGTATTCTGAATTAAGAAGTGGCACAATCTTCCTCTTACACATGAAGAGTTGGACTGATAAGCAACATAACTCACCTTTGCTTAATTCAATACCTCCATTGGTTGTGCTGCTACATCATTACTTGGTCAAACATGACCAGTAGCTTATGTGGCTCATGTTAGCTAATGTTAAAAATTTTTTAGATACAGTTATGAATTTTCTCCAGTTATGCTACAGTAACACTGCACTAGCATGTCACAGATAAACTTTTCATGTGTAAAAGTCAAAAGTAAAACAAGAAGTAGGCACACTGAAGCTCAGCAGGAGAAATCTTTCTTGTTTCCTGCTTATGCTTTCAGTCTGGTTGGCTAATGATGATGTCTTTAAAGCAAGTGGCTCAAGGTAATCTTGTAATGTAGTAATGAGGGGAAATTCAGTGGGTCATTATCCTGTAAATGCCACTTTTGGCTACAGTGGCTGTTGTTCCCATGGCTTGCTTAAAGTTTCTACATCACAGTTGTGTAAGTGGTGCGACTGGCTTAGAAAATTAGTTGTGATGCCACAAAATCACACTTGTAGGTAGCCTACATGCGTTAAACTCAGATTTAAGGTGAGTAACTTTCCACCTTGAGGTGATGTGTTTCTAGTTTCAAACTCTGCCTATATATTACTCTACATAGTGAAGATCTAACATACAACTCAAGTACAACAAGAAAAACATACTTTTGAATGGAGGTGGACTTTAAGAACAGATTGTGATTCTTGTAAATAGGGAGTGCTTGTGGGGTCTCTGTTGCAGCCCCACTTTAATTTAGGCTAATAAGACTGTGTCTTTACTTAAGTGTCTTGCCAGATGCAGCTTGAAAGCATAAAAGATACAAAAACTGACCATCTACTTCCAAGATTCATGCATCACATTGATAAAGGAGCGAGACTATTTCTGGGTGAGTGACCAGTGGAGAAATTGCAACTGGCAGTCCATTTGTTCAAAAATGGAGCACCTCTCTGATGAGGGAGCAGATGTCCTTCCCATGAATCCTGCAGCCAAATCAAGAAGAAAAAAAGCAGCAGCTATGCACTGGGCCTCAGCTGGCAAAGGCATTTCAAAGTCCAATTTGAAACATTCCTTTCAACTCTTGACTTTGTTGTGATGTTGGCAGACAAAAATAGAGATACTGGCACACAGACATATTCTTAAATATATTTTTAAAAGCATTTCATAGGAGACAACCCTGACAACAGTCAGTGTTTGTACTGCTTGAACCATAAATGAACCTCATTCATGAGATCTTCATAAATAGTAACTTACTGAATGTATGAAATTAGTTGTTTCTTTCAACAACATGTTGCTGTACATCTTCAATTACTTGTTTCTGGTTTAGTTGTATTGACTAAATATCAAAAGATTAAACAATACATATAGACTCATAAAGTTGCTCAGTTGATAGAAAATACTCAAACTTCAAGCTTCACCATCAAAGTAAAATATCCACTTCTACTTTTCTGTCCTGTTCTGACAGGGTGTATAACGGGGTAGGCTGTATTTTGCAGCTTCACTTTAATGTTAGAGGAAGGAGGATGTCAACGGTGTATTCAAATTGGACTCCTCCCATCACAGATGTTAAGTTAAATTTGGCCCAGGACACCTGCAGCAGGCTCAGCAGGAAGTTCTGAAGCTGAAGAAGCGACCGCCTCCACAGCTGCTCTCACCACTGATCAAACCTTTACTGTACATACATATCATATCTTCACTACACCTGCATCACCTTTACAACAGACAAATTCTTCAGCCTAGAAGTTTTGGAGGTCACATTTGTTCACTAATCAGTATGCTTTATACATCAGATATTTAAGACTTAACATATGGGTTCACAATCTTTCAAGTCTGTTTTAAAACAACAGTCAAGTGCCCATACGAACCTTGAAACAGATTTTTCTTGCTGTAATCATTCCTACTGTTCATACTGACCATTAGAAGATCTCCATAATGCACTTACAATGTAAATGATGGGGGCTAAAATCTTCTGTGCAAAAATGTATTTAAAAGTTTATCTTAAGTTAATATGAAGCTTCAGTTGTCCAAATGAGTCAAATCAAGTAGATATCTTTCAATATTACAGTCTTTTTAGCGCCAAAGTCCCTCTTTTTGTTACTATACTTCCACCACAGTTCAACAGGGAAACACTGTCTGAGGAAACACAAAGAGGGAATTTGATGCTAAAAAGAAATGTGGCAGATATCCACTTGATATGACTAATTAATATAAGCACCAGATCAACTTTTAAGTTCATTTTTGCACAAAATGACTGTGTGGACACACTGTGGATTTTGGACCCCTATCCTTTAAATAAAAAGGGAACACTGGTAAGAGGGAATTATTATTATTAGGTATTGTTTTCTAAAGAATCTGATAGTAATGTATGCCATTATATGCTAGCACGTCCCCAAGATTTGCCTCGATTAAATCACTCATCATCAGTCGTTATCTCTGCAATGATCTACATGCTTGGTGGAGCATGTTATGTACCTGACACTGGAGTTACAACCCACTGCATGTGTCCGGCTGAGCTTTTTAACTTCTGAACTCTTCTCAACAGCTCACTGAAAAATAGTAGATCCCGAGTGTTTCTGTGCATGCTAAGCTATGACAATCCCATTACCAGTGCAGTCTCACCTCTGCAGCATCCAGCACAGACTTTGTGTTCATTCTGGAAATATGCATTATATTATTCTTGTTAAGTTGTTGTTAAGAAGCATACGTTCTACATACATACATTCATACATTATCCTAATACGTATCATGTACAATTGAATACTTATGAATTCAGACTGATTTAGGCAAACAGGTACTGTAGGTTATAACGTGTAGTGAAAGTGAGGCAAGGAGTCCTCCCACTGCACTGATCCTAATGGATTACCTGCAGTTAAAGCAGCTTACCGAACATGTTCTGCAGGTTAAAGAGGTGACTTCAGACCACTGCCTCCTTGGATATTGTTCTACTTCTGCAGGATTAGCTCAAATAGTGTTTGAGGAGCAGGACTGTACAAAACTCTTCTTGCATCTGTTTCCACAAATCAAACAAATCAAACACCTGGCAGATAATTTCCCCTGACATACATGTATGGTCTGGCAAATTGATTATGCCGTAACCAAGGGGATGTGGTGAAGTGATCCTCCGCTCTGTGCACAGCGTTTATGAAGAGGGGGGTTAGCTGAATGTGTCAATTTTGTTTTAAGGGCCTGACAGAAAATGAATATCTAAAAAACATCTCTACAGACATGAAAAATGTTATTACCATTACTACCAAGACACTTTTTCACGCAGATTGGTGTACTAGGTCCAGTTAAATCAAAGATGCAGCACAGAATGTGAAACTTATTTTTCTTACATTGGGAACAAGTTACACCACAAAATCACAAGGCCTAATTAGAATAGTTCTGCAGCTGGTCTAATCAGACTATTTCCACTGGGAGTATGCAGGCCATTATACCAGCATAATTGTCTTTTATTTTTAGTGAGGAAGATCACTACCTTATACTAGGGTGCAATACCAATACCTGTTTTACAAAGGAGGTGGGATCTCTCTTTTGTAAGGGAGCATCAGCATACATTATATATCAATAAAAAGGCTGCAGATCTATGACAAGGAAATGATGAACACCAAAAAACTGTCACTGTTCACTTGTGTCCAGCCTCTTGTTCAGTGGCAGACTGTGGCCAGCAAAGGATGTACAACAGAAGAAGAGGAAGCTTCTTTGAGCACCCTAGATTCATGCAAGGTTACTCGGGAGGGGCTGACAACTATGTGGCAAATTTTTTGTGCATGTGTGAGCACTGTGTGTGATCTGGCTAAATTGAAGTATGCTAAAAGCTTAAGCTTTGACTGTGCAACTGACTTGACTCTACAGGGACATGATGTCATTCACAACCCGCATACGTCACAGACTCAAAGAGGCTGGCAGACAGAGAGAACATAACAGACTGTTGTTTGTATGACCTTCTTTCACACTGGAAGGTCCTGTCCTCTGTAAGTAATGACAAAGTGTGTTTTCACGTCACAGTTGTTCACACCATGTAGTTCTGTTCTCCAGTTTACATGTCACATATGGATCCTGTGAATGTCTTGACTCATTGTTCTTGTTTTCAGAGCCCCAATTACAGAGTTTATCAAATGTAATCTATTCAGAATGTAAGAGTGTGGATGTGAAATGGCTGAAGTTAAAAGAAGTTCTATCAGTGTTCTACATTTAGCTTGAAATTGCTAATAAGCCATTATCTATAGTTCTTGCTCCCTGCGGCATCATGTCTTCAGTGGTTCACTGTCCCAGATCCAGAACAGCAGTTAGAGGCCACCACATTGTTTATAGAGTTTAGAGTTATAGAGCCGTCCATCTCTCAAGACTAGATTTGGTCTTGACTCTGGAACATAATCTCTGATATGAAATCAAGATTGAATATTCCCTATAAGAAGAAAAATGGTAACACAAAAGACTCTCTGTCCCTAACATATTTAGCTTTACTCTGACATTTCTGATGAATGTGAGGATTAGTTTGCAGGCATGGTCCACACAAAGGACCATCAGCGTCTCAGACAAGAAAACTACCAACCATTGTAACCACACATCAGTGCTTAGGAAAGGCCTGAATCTGCACATGAGAGTACTCACTCTATCACATGCACAATGATGAATCTCACAATCTGTGCACCCACACAGATAGTCGTTGCATTTTGTCATCCCACCGTCTCTGGTGCATACTAAGCATGCAGATGCTGTGTCTGTTAATTTGTTGGTCATTTGTTAATTCTGTTAGAAAAACTGACCAATGTCTCTGAGTTTGAGAGGCCAAATCAGACTATCAACCTAGATGAATCACCTCTCCCTCCCACCAAATTTATACTCTCTTGTTCATGACCCTTACAGTATGTGAGAACGCAAGCTGTCTCCAAACCCATCCCATCTCCTGTCTATCTATCTATATCAATTGTTTTGTTGCAGCCATGCACTGTGTGGGGAAAAAGCCTTCTGGCAGCAGATGCAACAGACTAGCTCTCCAAGATCAGGCAGGGTACTATAATAACACTGACCAAAATACCCAGAGAATAAAGAAAATTTTATGTTTACCAAGCTACAAATCAAACCATCTTTGATATCAGAATTGCTGTAATTCACAAACACTGCTGTATTTGTGTCCAGTTTTATACATATATATGTAACCCATTTTTTGCTCTGTGGTAGAATGGTAGCCAGTTGCCTGTACACTGTATCCATGACAACAGAGTACTCAGCGATCTGTATTCAACTTCACTTAATGTCAAATTTAACCAAAGCCTGGAAATACTTTTAGTGATAGAAAGGTTAGTCTCAGAAATATTGTGATGTCATGAATTTGACATCATCACTTTTGAACACACATGCCTATCAGACAATGATGCACTGAGACGAAGCACTTATCCTTCATCCTTCCTTTCACATACATTATGATTCAACAAAGGGAGAAGCATAGTCTTTTACATAAGTGGTTTTGAGTGTATTTTTGATATAATTTGTGATATAATTTGAAAATGATGACTGATTGTATACCCACTAAGAAGGGAGAATGTCTGGCAAAGTGGCGTCACTTGCATAATAAATGTTTTTTCCAATGCATTACACCAGAGCTAAATCTGAAGACAACATAAGATATATAGAGCATTGAAACATGAATCACAGAGCGGAGGTTTTTTTTGGGCCTTAGAATACTCTAAAACATAGCAATCTGCAGCCATTTACATCTTAAAGACCTCACTGTGCCTGGTGAAAAGCAGATGTGGAATGTAGAAAGAGAAGAGAAGCACTTTTATGGTAATGGATACTCGTAACACTTTGGTACCTCCACTTGCTCCACTCTTATTATCCCTCTAGATCCTGTAGCTAAGAAACCAAATTAACAGCTAATCAGTGGGTATAGTGAATGCCACTGAGCTCATTTTAGGGATGAAAGTACTCTTTCACTTCCTGTGTCTCATTCGTATTGCATTACGTCTTAATTGCATTAATTACGTCTTTTTTACAATTTTTCAAACATAATCATCTATGTGGGCTTTCAGGAAGAAATTGGGCATAACATTCTTCGCTGTTTTTGAAGCCTTATCAGGATATGAGAGATAGTCTGAACATGGCTGCTTATTTGAGAGGTCAATATTGTACTGTGCTTCTTAATATGTCTGTACATAGAGGGTCTGTTCCAGTTGCAGTAGCTGAAAATGTCACAGTGTGATTTTAATGGGTCAACTGCAAATAAACCAGATCATTGTGAGATTGAGGTTTCCAGAACTTACATCATTATCTTGGAAACCTGGTGGTCCATCGGCAAAAAGACAAGACGCTATCTATCTATCTATACAGGTATGGTGCATAGTCCTGGCAATATTCAACAACAGTGCCTTTGTACAAAAAAGAAAGAAGAAAGAAAGACAGAAAGAAACATGGACTTAACTAAACAGGCCCCAAAGGTGTGTCCTCTTTACAAATCCAGGAATCTGACTGCCAGTGGCTGAATCAGTGTTTCTGACAGGAGACTCCACACACAACTGATGCCTTTATTTCATGTTCTTTCACACTTTGACTTGCACAGCATGACCCCCTCTTTGTAAGGCAGTATGTGTGCTTCTGTTTTTGACATTATATACATGAAATAATATAGACTTTGACAAAAACCTCTAGTCACATGGATTTAATCATTCAGAGTTCACTACAGTCCACAACATGTGACACATCTTATTTTTACTTATGGGTAGACAAACATATACTGCACATGAGCCAATGAGCTGGGAGTTTATTCTACATTATGCAATTCTAATGGGAGTGATTGTAAGTCCTAGTTTCATACAATTATTTTTATTATTATGCCAGTTCACTACTATGAAATTGTGTGTGTGTGTGTGTGTGTGTGTGTGTGTGTGTGTTTGTCATGACTATAATGCCTCTTCAGTTGGAGTCTGAGTAATTTATTCCAAAAGCTAGCATATTCTCTATTTATAAGGATACGCCAGATTAATCAACATTTCTGCAAATGTGTCTGTGCTAAATTTCAACAGCAGTCCTTTGGCAGAAGGTCCTAAAAACAATGAACTGGCAACTTCACAGCATATGACGGCAGAACTACATTTCCCAGAGAGCTGTGCTGCAGTATAAATAGTAACGAAAGGGGCGTTCCCTCAATGACATGTGGAGGAGGTAAGAAGCGGATTGTTGCCGAGGACGCATTCAGCTGTCAGAGATAACGCCGCTCAGCCTGCACTTACCTGGAGTTTCACTACCATGGACTTAACCGAGGATAGCGCTGTGGAAATTATCCTGTGCTGACCCACTTATTCTCACCTTTCTTTCTCTCAATCTTTGCCGCCTTCTTTCATTTCTGCCAGGTAAAGTCTTTCTGTATCTCTAGTTTTCCAGCTAGGGCATTGTTCATTTTGTCACTGAGCTGTAGGAAGTAGCCCACGCGCTCGTTTTTTGCTGTTGTTTTGCTGCAGCTCTTGTCATGTCATTTAACTAGCATGGATGTTTGTGTCCCAGCTGGCATCTCAGAAAATACTTCAAAAATGTCACAAGACGTTCAAATGTCTTTATATAGTGTGGCATTAGGTTTACACAGAGCAAAACACAAACTTTACGTGCTGTGTATCACATTTATGGAGTGGTGAAGTGGGGCATCACAGGCTATAAGCAAACAACAGTGTGACGTTTAGCCACTAATCATACCAATCGACCAATATTAGCTTACATTTGACGAGAAACATCACAGCTTAATTTGTGTTCTCCTCCTGTAAGACCTTTTCGTTTGATGTTACAGTGCTGCATACTGCAAGTTTATTTCATATTTCGAGATAAAATGGTAAAATAGGGAAATAAGAAATAGACCACTTCACCTCTTAAAGTGGTACTGGCTCAACCTCGAGACAGACTGAAGGATGGTGACCTTAAATTAAGATGTGTTGGCTTTACAAAGCTAACCATAGTACAGTGCTCAGAGAATCTTTATTGTGTTTACTCGGCAGGTTATCATTGTATTCATTGTATCATATCTAATAACACTTCATGCAGGTGTTTTAAACAAATGTTTCCAATTTAAGCAAGTTAAGCAGTTTATCACAGCAACACAGCAAAGTTATTCATGTCTTTTTAAGCACCTGTTATATGATTTGATATAAATAGTCTGTCTGTATTAACAATAAGCAGGAACACATTCTTAGAAGGACAAAAATGAGCCTAATAGAGCAGTTATTGTATTTATTTCAGATGTCAATACATGATCATTTCTGGTAAATCGCTCCGCAGTTGTTACTCATCATCTTACAGCAAGTGGTGTCCTGATGATGGGCTGGAAAACTTAAGATGGTTTGAATCCAACTCTTTACAAACTCCAGATGTTGTAAAGTCAATGTCATAAAAGTGATGATGTAATTTTTTTTTTTTTATGAAATCAGTCATTGACAACCTGTGTGTGCAGGAACATGGAGCTGTAACAAGCAAATGTTTAGTATTTTTACCTAATTAATGGCTTATAAATACTAATGAATTGTCATAGGTGAATAATATTGTGTTGGTTTATTAATCACTTCTTTTAAGCTCTAACATTTCATGATGAACCAAAGTTTGTGATTTGATTGAGTTTTCCTGTAGTGTCTGCTTCAAAGACCTGTTATGTCAATCATTTGCAGGTGTATTCAAGCCTGAGGAACCATGTCGGACAAGATGTCCAGTTTCCTCCATATTGGGGACATTTGTTCCCTTTATGCAGAGGGCTCCACCAGTGGATTTATCAGCACTTTAGGGTAAGTCTGCTTGTTTCTATACATGGGTTTTTATGACCCTTGTTTCTCCTCCACCTCCATACCACCTCATGTTGTAAGATTCCAGATGAGATCAGTGGAGAGATGGTGCTTCAGAAAATACTGTCCCACTATGCAAAATACACAACCATAACACAGTACAGGCTACAAAATAAACACAGTAACCCATGTATTGATTTACATGTTGCTGTTTTGAGCCAAAGAGATGACTGTACTGATGGAGTAGTATAATGGATGGGTTCATATAATGGATGGATGTATTACCTCTTTTTGGTAGGTGACAACTGAAGTGTCAACAGAAGCATTACCCATTTGCTCCTCCACATTTTATTGAAAATAATAAGTGATCTGATTTCAGTGAAACAAAGGAAACCAAGTTTCAGAGACAATATGTTCTTTTCAGATAAAAAATATAGGAAATCCTGTTCCTGGGATATGCAGAGACAGAGAGAGAGAGATGGATCTGAATTAATAGTTGGACTAGAGAGGGAAGTGAAAGATCACAGAGTGCAGAATTCCTTGCTATCTTTGACCGCAGACACTGAAGACCCAACTCCTCAAAATGTAGCTGGACTGAGCCCTCTTTAGTCTCTATTTTCTCTAAATGACTAACATTTTTTAGCTTTTATCAGTGGTGACTGTCGCCCCAAGGTTTTATTTTGTCTACAGTAACAAGCAGAACTGATTTGCTTTGTTGTAATTTGGCTGCGTAATTTCACAAGTTTCTTAATGCTTTCTAGTATTATAATGTTTTTTTTTTTTCAGTACAAAAAGTGAGTTTAATACAGTTTATGACTCTGAGATCATACATACAGGTATGTACCTCTTGCACTTATCAGCACCTCTGCACACAGCCTGTCGATGGCATGACTGATTGCAGTCAAATGATTGACTATTTCCCCATAATCTGATAGTTTTGTTTCATGAATACGGAGCATCATTGTGAGTCAATTTGAATAAAATTCTGCCAAGTGTTATTAATGTAAAAACTAACATAGTTTTATTTGATAAGCTGTGGATCCTGTAGTAGTTATCTCTCTGCTTTCATTTCCTTGATACTGCTGGGTTGGCCTCAAATTACCACGTCTCTTCCTGCTTCATGCTGAGCACCATTTATTTAAGTGCTTGATGTCTTCCCTCCTCCCTAATTATAGGCAACGAGTTAAAAGTGCATCTCATTATATGCAAATTGAGCATATCCTGACATACAATTGACAGTCACAGAAACAACAGAAGGCTAACAGAAAAAGACATCACAGAGACGGTGATCATTTATGTGAATTTCCTTCTCCAGCAAATCTGACAACAGGGCTGGCACGTCTGTTTTCCGGACTCTCTTTTCTGCTTCCTTTCTATTTTCTACCTCAGGGTGGTTGTTTTTCTTCTCCCAAGGTGAAAATGAACACAGCATCTGTGTTGTCGCCTCCTCTCTCTCCTTTTAAGTGCTGCAATCTTCCTCTTCTTGCCAGGTCACTATTCTATTTGCCTCTCACCAGAGGCCGTGCAGAGCCCTCCTCCTTGCCAGCTCTCTGAAACCATACTCTTTAGTTAGTGTTATGCGTCACCCTCCATGGCAACAAATGTGTGCATAGCTTTGAAGACTGCCACCATGACAGAGCTCATTTGTCAAATCTCACATCTTGTGTTGTTGTGCCTAGTAATCATTGCACCCCTCCCACTGCTGCGGTGAGCACTTTTGGTTAAAGAGAGGAGAGTAGAGGGCGTGACTATAAATAGCATTATCGTATTAGGTGTTGCTTTTGCTGTCAGTGTACTGAATGTGACCCCTGAGAGAGACAGTTGGAACCACCTGGACCACTGCTGGCTCAGAGAGGATGGCACCCAACATCTTGATGCTGGGATAAAGCCATGATGCTGTATCTCAGAATTCTTTAGCAGCTTCACAAGGGCAGCTTTCTTCTCAACCTTGGACACAGATGACTTGAAACTACTGTTCTTTTTGGACTTTATCCCATCAGTGCATCAGTGTGATCAAGTCTATGGTGCTTCATTCCTACAGAGGAGAATCTCACACCATGTGCTTTCTTCCCCTCCTGTATCATCACAGAGTTCCTGTGGTGCAGTGTACACTGCGTGAGCTATAAAAAGATGCATCTGACTGAGCAGGCTAGAGCATCCTTCTGAAGTGTTGTATTTGTGCTGATCTACTATCTGATAGTATTCCCAGGTGTTTCCCCAGAATTCTGGGTATGATGGTGCTATCAATTTCGAAAAAGTGTTCGTAAAGGTGGAATGATGTTCTGGTTCCCTGGTGTACAATTATAGTACAATCTGACACTTGTGCCCCAGTTCAGAAATGTATATCCTCATTCTCTAGGTCTTTGGTTGACAGCTTCTGTTGTACCACACATTTCCTTTCATAACACTTCTCGATATTTGAATCTCAGACAGGAATGCATAGAAACCTGTTGCCCTGGCTCATTCATTTTTTAGTGTGGTGGTCTGCACTCTTTTAGTGTGAAGCAGAGGTTTAGACAGCTTAGGTTATCTTTAATCAGGCCAGCACTCTGGGCTCAGGTGTAGTAGATTTAGTCAGTAGAGTACTGAACATAGAAGCCTACCTGTCTCTCCATACACTGTTATATGTCTTTATCATGCTATGTGTTCCAGATGAGCTGACATTTCTGATTAAATCCAGCAGTTCTCTGCCCACTGCCCGCGGTGTGTGGTTTCTAGGACATACTTGTCATTGTGATTATGTCTTTTAGGTCATCTGTCTGTAACTAGACTGTGAACAATTACTTGAGAAGAACACAGTAGAAACTCAATAACTTACCTACAATTTCTCAGTAAACAGTAGATGGATTTCATTAGATTTTGAAAGACTGTTAGCTGCATGAGCTAGCATAATAATTCTGTCTGGATATCCATGTACAGATACAACCTGGTTTCTAATGAAAATAAATTAGCATTAATTAGCTAAATAATTATCATTAGCATGAGGTTTGTTATAATGGTAATTTGACTGATTGTTCATGCATGGAAATTGAAAGATTTTAGAACATGAATTGAGGTTTATAGTCTATTAAAGCTGCATGTGTCTTGAGTGATTGACTCATTTCAATGATGGCTGTGTCCCCAGGCTTGTGGATGATCGCTGTGTGGTACAACCAGACACAGGCGACCTCAACAACCCACCCAAGAAATTCAGAGGTAAGGCCTCAAAAACACTCTCTTCTTACTTAATAATATCTTAATGTCTAAAGTATACTGTAAGTTAAGTTGTTAGTTTAAGTGTATTATATTAGAAATTTCACTTTTTTATTTTCTGTACTTTGTTATTTATTGGACATGGTCTTTAGTGTTCTTTCAGACAGGTCAGCTGTAGTTCAGATGTCAGAGAAGTATGCCTTAGAGAGAGGAGAGTAAATCAAAGGTTATGACAAGAAAAATGCTTCACATTATCAGTGTTTCTACAAACTTTTACAAACTGTTTCATGGTCAGCAATCTGCTATAGGAATTCCCATCAGTTGTGGCCATTACTGTCTGTTGTAGCCAGGACACTTTCAAAAACATTTTTTTTTCACTCAGTGGTGTTCTTCTAGTTACACTTTTAGAAAAATGCTGTTGGAACATACAAGACAAGACAGATCTAGATCGATGACATTACAGTTCCTTGTATGGAAATCTAATACAAGCCAAAGTATACAGGTTATCCAGTATTGGATAAATGATCCAAACCAAGGCTATAAAAGTAGATAGGATAAGCACTGGCTTGTGCCATTCTTGTGTGCCATTGTGTATCTTGTACTTATTTCATACCATATTGTGTTGTTGATTCATTGAGTGTTAATGTTTGGTTAGACGATTCTCAGTTACGTGTAAAGAAATTCATAGTTGTCTCTTCATATCAGTTTTTTCCCATTCTGTTAGATTTATACTAAAAAGAAGTTAATAAGTGTGGCGTAACCAGAAGATATATGGTGACAGCAGGGTAGACTAAGTGACCATACTGGGTAGGAGCTCCTTTCTGTCTTCAAAGCAACTGGAACTCTTTGAGGCAATCTTTTCTAACAAGGTGTTTAAAATGCTCTGTCATGATTTTTGGTCCATGCTGGCTAAATAGCATCATGTTCACAGTCATGCTGTGAGCTTCCCTTTGTCAGAAAGATGCATTGCTGTGTTAAGGTTTGGGGACTGTGCAGGTCCATGGAGTAAACTAAAGTCACTCTTGTGTCCCTGGAACCATGTTGAAATGGTAATGGTTATACTGGAATATTACCTGGTTGGAAGCATTTATTTGAAAAAGGGAGGACTGTAGCCATGATCACCTGGTTAGCAACAATGCTTGAGTGCTGTTGCATATGCTCACTTGGGAAGAGAAGGCCCAAGAAAACATTTGGCAAACTGTTACACAACCAACAGTCACCTGTTTGACACAAAGCAGGATGGATCCATAAATTTGTGCAGTTTTTATGGTACATTTTGACCCTGACCCTGTAATATAATACATAATAAATATAATATAGTCAGGTATATCTCATGAGGTGGTCAGTGAGTGTATTTTCAAAGTGGCAGCCACTTTCAAGCAAAAAGGTTTCTGGTGTTGTGGCAGATGTCCAAGAGAGGTCTTAGTCAAGAGGGAAATGATGCATTTACCAATGTCATTGTCAATGGCATTTCCATTTACTTGGAACAGTGTCCATTGCAAATTGATTACATTAAATTGACCTCTTTTTTAGACATTGGAAGCCATGCAGGATCTTATCTAATGTGTCATTGTTAAAATTGGAGTTCTCTTGTGTCATTCTTGTGTGATAATAATCTAGAAGAGGATATTGCACACACAAGCTCTCTGACTGTAGAGGACTGTAATCTCAAAGATCCTTTTACCACAACAGATTCATAGATAAATTTGCACATTGTTTAATATCAGCTAATTAAGTAATATTCATAATTCTGAATTCTGTCACAACTGAAATCTGCAGATAATGCTGGCAATAGCTTGTAGGAGGCCAAAAAAAGAGATTGATGTAGAAGACAAGTCAGTTTTGATTGCATGTTCTCATGTAGTCTGCAGTTTCACCTAAAAATCAAAACACTTATACTTCTCTGTAAGAACACCCACTATTTGTTCTCTGTCCACTTGTGACTGCTTTCACTGAACTTGCACACTGTATGTTGTCTAATTTCTGTTTTAATACTGTATCACTTCATCCTTGTTACTTAACTGTTATCCTGGCTCTTACTGGTCACGCCCCAGTAGCCTACAGGTTAAGATGCATGTCTCATAATAATAATAATAATAATATCTAAAGTTTCCCTTGTTTCCTGTAAAAAAAACAAACAAACAAACAAAAAAACATGTTGCTATAAAAAGGGCAAATACTCAGCCAACTTACTCTGTATAAATTAAGGTTTTAAATTAATTAAAGTAAAAAATTAAATGATCTTATACTGTAAACTCCAAAATAAGTGTGTAATAACAAATGAACAGATCTGAAAATCTTTATTATACCACCCAGATGTCCCTTGAGATTACATGAAAATGCAACGCTATACATAGCTTCTGTACCAAGGAATAACAATGTATACTTTGTAAGTTTGCAGTTAAACTGCTTTGGATGATGGATTTTTTTATTTAATGGCTCAGGGTGAAGAGTTTCCCAGCCAGAGGCCTGACATTTTTAGTGTGAAATGACCTAGTCTGACAAGACTCAAACAGTCATGTAGTCGAGGCATAAGGAATAGTCTACCACATGTAGTGTTTCTGTTAGTGCTCATTGATCTCAGAATGATTGCTGTCTATCAGGCAGAGTTAAGCATCAGGCCCTTGACAACAACCTGCCATTTTATCTTAACATCTAATAGCAGACTCCAATCTGACAGCATGAACATGTGCACATATTATCTAGAAGGCATGTGGCTATAAATACAATGTCTTCAGTTTATTGTGATATGTGCAGTTCTATTGTTGATTTGTTTCAGTTTCCCCTCTCATTTAAACTCTTACCACCCCTCTAGTTATCTGCCTGGTTTTATTTAGACTAAGTAGTATCTAAATTAATGGCTCTTTGAGACTTGGTGACCACCTGGTGAGATGGAATGAAGATGTCTGAGTCATTGCCTCATTAATTTTCATACTGTTTTAATTTACCATATCAGGATGTGAGCTGCTTGATGTTTCCATTTATGTAGGTGCAGGTAAAAACCACAGTCGACTGACTTCATCTGTCAGTACAATCTAGATAGGTTTCATATGTTTCCATTAGTTTGATAGATGTGAAATGTTCCATGTCAACACTGTTCCATGGCAAATGAAGAGCAGACTGCTGGACTTCAGGGCAAAAAGTTACATACTGTAGTAAACAGCCTGTATTTTAAGCTTTTTAGAACATTATACCTCCATACTCTCTCTCTCTCTCACACACACAGCCCATTTCTTTTACCCCTTGCTTATATAACCTTTATGCATAATGCATACCTATTATCACAGTCTGCACAGTGACATTGTACTTTTCTGTGTCGATCCAAACACATTGTTCTACATTGAGTGACCAGAAAGAAGGAAACCGCTGTGCACTGTGACATAATAAATTGTTTTTATGAAACTTTTTTGTTGTTTTAATTGTTGAGATTATATCAGACAAGTGTTGATTCAACCGTCGGGTAATTCAGCATTTCAGAGTGCGCCCTGTACATATCATTTTGCTGTCACAGTGATTATGAACTCCTAGCTGGTTCACAGCAGTATGACTGTTCATTGGAAGGTTGATTATTACACATGGATTTTTTTCCTAGAACTGAGACAACTTTAACGTGTCTGCCAGACCAAGAGACAACCTTGATAATTGACTAGCACTGTGTACTCTGCTGGAGCTTGATCAATACACAACCAACTAAGATGTATACAACATTGTTTTCCACAATTTTAGAGTGCCAATTCATCCTGTAAAGGAAACCCCCACCCCTCTTCATCTAGTCAGAATTATGGTCTACCTCATAGAATTTGCTTTCTGCATAATAGTCACTAAGTAGACTGTTTCTACTCAGCCACAAGTTAAAACTATTAAAACAAGAGCAAAACTGAAGGTATAACGTACAACACTGTGTGGCAGTGAGGGGTTGATTAAATTAATATTAACATTAATAAATGACAAGAAGAATTAGAATAAAAACATGACTTTCGGATCTGAGCCATTTATTGTAAAACAAGCATGTCAGCTGTCAGATTTGCACAGTAGCTATGGTAATTTAAAAAAAATGCAAATTTTCTCTGATTGATCTACATAACTGATTGACATGAACAAGCGTTTACACTCTATTTTTCTTTAAAAAATGTAATCTGATAAAATGTTAATGGTGAAATTAAGATGTGGATTAATTGTAAATTTAATACACAAGACTTTGACCTGCAGACATCATGTACATCATATTAATGACTAATATAAGAGAGATCATTATCTCCATATAAAATGATACTTGTGACTTCCTGCCAAATAGCAACATTTGCCGCCCTTCTATATACTGTGTATGTCATATCCCTTTACGTAGTTCCCACCTGCCACTGTTTTCTGTTGGTGCAGTATTACCTGTGTTTACATTTGTTGTCATGATAAATAATTCAGCAGTTTTTGACTGATGTACCTGTGTGCCAGTTTTCAAGCACAGATGTTTTGGCAACTTGAACCTCTGTTAGTCACCTCATATTGGTTTGAAAACAGGTATTGGAAGTGCATATTGCATAATGCATTTCCAGTGAAACTGGCAGTAACACAGATCAACAGATAAGTGTCCTCCATCCTATTAGTCAGTATTTTTTACTTAGGTTCCAGAAATGTTGCTAATCAAGATGATTGTACCATATATTCTCTACCATTATTTACCATGAAGTTTGTTTTGACTGATGCACTGTGGGTAAAAGTGTAAGCTATTACTCAGAAAGATTTGTATTATTACTCAGTTCAGTAGTCTGAAAATGTATAGGGATTGTTTAACTCTAATGTACTACCACCGGTTGCAGTGGTAGTATATTACCTCTGTCTTTAAGGCCAGTGTTAAACAGAAGCAAAGTGTACTAGGACTAAATCCTAACGTCCCTGTTGAGTATTAATAGCTCACTTAAGCGATTTAAAATGTCCGTATTCCAGAGAGCTTTAGCACAGCATGGTAAACCTTGCTTCTTTGTGGCTGAGTGGCTAATACATGAAATGAACTATTAAATGCTTTGTTGTTGTTGTTGTGTGTGTTTATGTATACACACATACAGGTTGAATGCATCCTGATTACTTACTTATATTATATTACATTTATTCAATAAACAAACATTTATTCATTATACATACACTCACCCGCCACTTTATTAGGTACACCTGTTCAACTAACGCAAATATCTAATCAGCCAATCATGTGGCAGGAGCTCAATGCGTTCAGGCATGTAGACATGGTCAAGATGATCTGCTGTTCAAACCAAGCATCAGAATGGAGAAGAAAGTGACTGTGAATGTGACATGGCTGTTGGTGCCAGACGGACTGGTCTGAGTATTTCAGAAACTACTGATCTACTGGGATTTTCATGCACAATCATCTCTGGGGTTTAGAGAGAATGATTCGAAAAAGAGAAAATATCCAGTGAGCAGCAGTTCTCTGGGCAAAAATGCCTTGTTGTTAGCAGAGGTCAGAGGAGAATGGCCAGACTGGTTCAAGTTGATAGAAAGACAAGAGCAACTCAGATAACCTTTTGTTACAACTGAGGTATGCAGAAGAGCATCTCTGAACTCAAAGCACGTCAAACCTTGAAGCAGATAGGCTGCAGCAACAGAAGATCACACCGGGTGCCAATCCTGTCAGCTAATAACAGGAAACTGAGACTATAATTGGCACAAGCTCACCAAAATTGCACAATAGAAGATTGGAAAAATGTTCCCTGGTCTGATTAGTCTCAATTTGTGCTGTGACATTCAGATAGTAGGGTCAGAATTTAGTGTAAACAACAGGAAAGCATGGTTCCATCCTGCCTTGTATCAACAGTTCAGGCTGCTAGTGGTGGTGTAATGGTAAAATTGGCACACTTTGGGACCCTTAGTACAAAATGAGCATCGTTTAAACACTACAGCCTACCCAAGTATTGCTGCTGACCATGTCCATCCCTTTATGACCATAGTGTACCCATCTTCTCATGGCTACATCCGGCAGAATAACGCACCATGTCACAAAGCTCAAATCATCTCAAACTGGTTTCTTGAACATGACAATGAGTTCACTGTACTCAAATGGCCTCCACAGTCATGTTGAATCTATGCCACAAAGAACTGAGGCAGTTCTGAAGGCAAAGGGGGTCCAACCCGATACTAGCAAGGTGTACCTATAATAAAGGGCCAGTGAGTGTATGTATCTATCATATTATACGGGTTGGTGCCATGTGATGTTGTTCATGTATGAAACGGTGAATGTGCTGTATTTTTTAAGCATTACTGGGTGAACTCAGTCCTCCAACACCTTTTATTGTGCTGTTGTTGACAACCTACTCACACCATGCCAGCATCACAGGCTCTGATCAGGGTTTCTCACTGTACACAGTTATCCTAGCATGGTGCCTACTATGGTCATGCAGATAGTTTTTTTTTTTATTTGCTGATGGTTTGAGTTTTCTATCACAGTTTGAAGAAAATACAAAAGAGAGATGAGATTAGAAAGATTGCAGTAGTGGCACATCATCGAAGGACACACTGATGAGAAGATAAGAGGGACACACAAGACCAGACCCATGTCTATCAACTGTTGTTCTGTACACATCACTGCTAATGAATGGCGAGCGTCATTCAGCAGAACAACAGAACATGGCTGTGTAGAAGTTCAGCATCACAAGCTTGGTAAAGACTAAGGCAAATTAACAAAGATAAAAAATAAGGTGAGAATAACTAGCCACACTGGGGTTGTTGTTTTATATGGGAAGCATGCAAATGTCATGGGTGAGCCTGACATGATGATTGACATGAAAACTGTGTTTTGCCATAATTCAGCACATATGATTGGAGCACACTGTGAACATGGATTAAGAGAGGTGCATTAAGCTGCATGAGTGCTTTGAGAAAAATCAAAGGATGTTTTGATCCTTTTTTCATGATGAAAATATGTCCCTGCTGGGATATACTGTACTTGCTGTGAATCAAATATGACCATTCTGTTCACTGTGAAAAAGCAAACTACAAACTTTTAACCTGCCTTTGAAGACTGCTATAAATACGTTGTTGTTGACTACCCACAGCAAAAATAACTGACCACAGAAGACAGACTTTCAGTTTCGACTATTCAGCTTTTACGATGGGAGGACCAAGTCCATTTGTTATTAGTGATTTGAATAAGTTAATATTTCTCTTTCCTGTGTTGTATTGTGTTTTTGTTTTTATTCATCTTTTTGTTCAGTTGTGTGAACCATCGAAGAGAGTGTCATTGTTATATATTATGTACAATTTTACATCACTTGATTTAATAAACACTTCAGCATTAATTAACCTATATTATTCTTTCATCCATCATCTGCTCTGTGCTTGTAACTTACCCTCCACCAAATACATCCCTGCCCATGAAATTCACATTCCTCACAGTTTATTTTCTCCCACTCCCCATTTGGTTATCCATGTCAGACAGAGGTTCTCCCAGTGCCCTATTTTCTTCATTGGTCCTTGGCCTCTTCTCTTCCTGTCCTCCATCCTCCTCCCATGGTGCTTATCCATTCCTCTCTTCCACCCCACGCTCTATGATGGCTAATCCCTGGACACTCTCGTGTTGGCCGCATTTCTGGCGAAGGCTGCCAGAGTATCTATTTTTACCGCGGGTATAGCTCATCAGGTCCCCTGTACCAGTTAACATATACATTAGCTATACTGAAGCCATTGAGAACTAATTGATCAAACATTTTAACATTATTCATCACAGTTTTTGTCTCATGTAATCCACAAAGTTTTGTTGGTGTTGTTGAGATGCTGAAAAGTTTGTTTCTTTCCATTATTAATATTCTATTTTCTCTTCATTCATTTGGTATTAAATGTATTTTGTCATTTATAATAACACATCAAATCATTATTTAGGAAACATTATTTATACATTTTATAAATAAGTAATATCAAATGAATGATTTCACTCATGTGCAGATCATGGTAATCAGTCTCAGCAGGAATTGCCCCTCATTGATTTCCATGGCCAGTTAAACCGCGTGAGTGGCCCTGTAGCAAAAATTTGCTCTTGGCAAAGCCAACTTTGGCCCCGAAAGCCCCTGGGGGGCTGTCGTCTGCTCTGCCTGGTAGTAATCCAGCCTTGAGATGCCCTCTGATGCCATTTCATTGCCTATTTGTACATCATAGGGCTGAGGAGAATTATGAATTTCATAACATTTTGGTCTGATGGAAGCACAAGAGGAAAAACTCAGGATTCAGAAGTAAAAATGTTCATCTTGTGGGGAGTATGAATGTGCACACTGAATTTCAATGCAACATCTCCAATAGATTTGTGTATTTCTTGCATGCAAGTGGAAATCTTTGCCTAGTAATGAAGAGGTCACCTCTGTAAACATGAATATCCACAGCAAATTTGATGGAAATTTGGCCAGTAGTTGTCAACATGGGCCTGCCAACTGACCAACATTATTATTAACATTACATTACATTATTATTATTCTTAAGGTCCATTGCTAGGGGAGGAAAATTGTTATCATTTCCATCTCTAATATTGATATGATATTGGAGAAAGCAAATCTTGTAGTACTTCAGGAGAAGAGGGTCCTGTACAATTTGTGCAGACAGAGTCAAAGGTTAGATATTTTTAATATTCCCCACAGGCTCAGGAGTATACTGTATGTAGTCTGACTGATTAAGACTTGTCAAGTCTTATTTTTATTGGAATTTGAGCAGGTTTTACTATGTTTTTGCTTTATCTCCTCTGTAAGGCACTTTGTGATGTCTCTGCTCTTGAAAGGTGCTATATGAATAAAGTTAACTTACTTACTTAGCCCAAACTGCCCAAATAGAAGTACACTGTACAAATATACACTCCATCTAGCCTTATAATTAAACAAGTCCTCATTTGGTTGCAATTGAGTTCAAGCTAGTAGCCTACTCTGCTATGCTGATAACATACTGTAGTGCGTGTCACAGTGTTAACATTGAGTGCTGAAGTAAAGATGAATTTGATGATTTCGGTGTCTGTTTTCCCATGCCTAACGTAATCAATGGATCAATTTCCCAAAAGTTATTGCTGTGGTCTTTTGAGCTGCACCTCTTCAAGATGAAGTCTGGCAGCCAGGTATCTGTTGAGACTGAACTAATAGCTCTTCACTTTTCTCTTTCCTTATCTTCTTTTCCCAGACTGCCTTTTCAAACTGTGTCCTATGAACAGATACTCAGCACAGAAACAGTTCTGGAAGGCTGCAAAGCCTGGAGGCAACAGCACCACTGACACACTCCTCCTCAACAAACTCCATGTAAGGCTCTTCTCCATCTTTAGCTCATCTGCTCTTTGACTTTTGCCATGGTGAAAATAATTGGTTGGTGTATTAGTGACATACAGCTACAATCTTGAATTTATGTGAAATGTACTGTATATGTAGCATTGTTGTTTCCAGAAATAGTATTTTGGAGAGACTGCTTCACCTTGATAATTTAATGTTTTCTTGTGCATCTCTGTCCCCTGCTCTGTGTTGTAGCATGCTGCTGACCTGGAGAAGAAACAGAATGAGTCTGAAAACCGCAAGCTGCTGGGAACGGTCATCCAGTATGGAAATGTCATTCAGGTTTGTTCAGGAGCCTGTAAGATAAGGTGCTATGGATAACAGAACTGCAGCGGTATGTAGCACCATATCAAACTGTCTGTTTGATAATACTGACTGTAATTATGTTTTAATCAGCAAGAAGTTTTAAATAATTCCTACAGCACAAAGGTGTGCTATAAGGTTTCCTCTTGTAAGGTCTTATCTTGCTTTCCTCATTGCCCAGGAATTGTTTGCACAGAGGTATGAGATCATCTAAAACCAAGAATGGTCATGCATTCCTGCTCTATGACATGCACAAGGAAGACTGTACATACAGTGTAGGATGCCCCAGTTGCAATATACTGACATTACAGTAATAAAGTGAGCACTAATTAGTTCCTGCTTTGCTGCAGGAGATGCTTTTAAACATAAAATTGAGAAAATATCCTTGCAAGGGTAGTCTAACTAAATATCTAGCAAATACAATGAATTGCACTTGGCATTTTGTGTCAAAGCTTCATCAGGTCTACTCTGCAGTGAAAACTCATTTGTTCTAACACCTCATATCACATTGCAGGCTTAGTTGATAATAGATTATTGTAGATGAGTGAAACTATGCTGCAGTAAAGGTCATGAGAAGCATTTTGGAGATTTCAAGTACTAATTTAGAGAATAAATAAACAGTGCTGGAGATGCATATTTTCAATGAAGAGTTCCCTTGGGCCTTGTTGTGACTGTGACATATTTCCATCTTTGTTCCAACATCTGTAATTCTTTCCACTGTCTGTATTATGTCATTTATTGTAACTATGATGACTTGTAACCATGTAATTTGTTTTCTTTTTTTGCCCACAGTTGCTACACTTGAAAAGCAATAAATATCTGACAGTGAACAAGCGTCTACCTGCGCTGTTGGAAAAGAATGCCATGAGAGTGACTCTGGACTCAGCAGGAAATGAGGGATCCTGGTTCTACATCCAGCCCTTCTACAAGCTGCGGTCCCTGGGAGACAGTGTGGGTAGAGTGGGGTGTGGGATTCAAGTTAATTATGCTCAGTAGGAGAATTTAAGGTTGTATTTTTAGACTTTTCACGAGGTTTGAAAACAGTCACATGGACTCACATGTAGCTTGCTTTTATAAGACAGGAGGAATTAAACAAGATAGAAGATAAATGACCCAGTCACCAGAGCACCAGCTCAGGTTGCAGTTTGCCCTTATGCTTGACTTTCCAAGCAGAAGGAACTACTGACAAATTGATAGTTATCTGTCTTTGTAAGTCCATGTTTGTGAGATGTGTTTGTTAGTTGGATAAGATACAGTGTATTCTCAGTGTCAAAAAAACATTCTGCAGTTTGCTTGGACATAACTAAGAGGTGTATTTTCAGATGCTTCAGTTTGAATGGCATTTTTATTACCTGCCCAACAAGGCAAACTAAAAGAGAATATGTAACAACCACTCCAAACATGATTGGTTAACCACATTTTCCATCCATTATAGTTATACAAAGCCCCCAACGATGTGTCAGCACCATGGTTCACTCGCAGGTTTCTATATCAGTTGCATAGATAATGTTTGGTACTCAAGGCATTAGGAGGAAGACCATATTTTTTATAGTGAAGTATAGTTTTATAAGATGAAAGATATTGATAAAAGAAATTAATAAAAAGAATAAATGCATAATGTTATGTAGTACTTATTTAATACCATTATATCACTTGTTTCAGTAATTATGTAAGTAAGATATTGTTCTATAGACACAACACACACAACATGGACATAACCTCTGCTGTCTATATATATATACACACACACACACACACACACACACACACACATATATATATATATTAACTATATATATATATATGTTATATATATTAACTATATTATATATAGTTGAGTTGGATAATTGGCCAATTAAGTCAGATTTTATTAATTCCCCAGGTGAAATCTGTCCTCTGGATTGCACCCATTGTAGCTATTGAGGAGCAAGGGGCAGTGCAGTGCAGGGCTCACAGCCTGGCTCCAATTCTGATGCCGCAGTCTTGGTGAAGGGCAATGGCACAAGAGGCTATAGTCTGTGGAATGATTGTGAGAAAAATGAGGGGTTTCCTCTTAGGTCCAAATGTTCACTGCTTCTTAGGTGGATAAATTACATAGAATTGCCAATGGTTTTCATTATTTCACATATAAATTAAAATAAATTAGGTGCACTGAGTGAAATGGATTCAGATGAAGCCGGGTTCCCAGTGTGAAACTGAGTTCCAAACTGTTTCTCACATAATGTAATATTTTTGAGATGCTTGCCAGCATACGGTGGATCTCTTTTAGAGTTAATTTTTGAAATATATGCATCCAGTGGTCTATATGTTACTGATGATTAAACAAAAAGTGGTTAGAGAGTGATGCTCAGGGTCAGGACTACACCTCTGTTTGAGCCACTTCTTTCACACACAATATGGTCCACTACTCCCCCTAGTGCTTATCGGGAGGCAAGCAGGATTTAATGTAGCCACATCTACCAGCCTAATACCTATGTGTTATATTCACCTTGCGAGGAAAGGGATTTGCAGTATTCAAGAATGATGACTAATATAATGGGAAGTCACATACTTATGGAGCATTCAATGTCACACAGTGGTCAGAGCTGCAGTATTTCATCTTGTTTCAGTGTCAAGATTTCTGTTGTCCTTCACTGGATGAGCGTTTACATGGAGATGTCAATTAAAAAGGACACTTAGTTTTTGTAAGGCCAGTGTGGAACGATACTGTATCAAATCTTCCAAAACATTACATATTATAAGAATGAGTGTTTTTTATTATATCACATTTTTTAACAATGTTTTTCTAAACCAATAATCATTTGAACGCAGTATGTCTTGTGTTTTTATATTGCTCTTCCAGGTGGTAATAGGAGATAAAGTGGTCCTTAACCCTGTGAATGCAGGACAGCCTCTACATGCTAGCAGCCACCAGCTAGTTGACAACCCAGGATGCAATGAGGTACATGAGCACATGATTCAACTTCCACTTACTTCTTTAAACTGGAAGATGACATGTGGTTTTAAGAATCCTGTATTACTGACAGGGCAGTTAATTTTGAGATGAGATTACATGTCTTAACCTTTTAAATCTATACTGCATTCACACACTCTTCTCTCTCAGGTTAACTCTGTAAATTGCAACACAAGTTGGAAAGTTGTTCTGTTCATGAAATGGAGCGACAACAAGGAAACAATACTAAAGGGGGTAGGTATCCTCATGTTTTTGTGTGACATCACTTTCCAGAAAGAAACTCCTTCTGAAACTTAAATATATACAGGTACTTTCACATTAAGAACACATTAAACCTTGTAAAAAAGTGAAACAAACTGCAATAAAATATTGACAAAATTCCTTTTTCTATCAGTTTTTCTATCAGTTATACACTGTGTCTATGTGTCTTTGTATGTGTGTGTCCTTGTGTGTGTGTGTGTGTGTGTGTGTGTGTGTGTGTGTGTGTGTGTGTGTGTGTGTGTGTGTGTGTGATTGCAGGGTGACGTAGTCCGCTTGTTCCATGCAGAGCAGGAGAAGTTTCTCACTTGTGATGACCACAGGAAGAAGCAGTATGTGTTTCTTAGAACAACAGGTCGGCAGTCTGCCACTTCTGCTACCAGCAGCAAAGCACTGTGGGAAGTAGAGGTCAGCATAACATGTTCTTCAGATAAAACCTAAGTGAATGTTTTGTTTGTCTCTCATTTTTTCCAGTTGTTCTAACTACATGACCTAATACCTTGTCTTGCACGGTGCAAGTGCCCTAACTAACCACAGAGAAGAGAAAATGTGATGTTGTTTACATATCATGTTGTTAATATGTCTTTTGCTTGCTAGGTTGTCCATCATGACCCATGTAGGGGAGGTGCAGGCTACTGGAACAGCTTGTTCAGGTTTAAACATTTGGCCACAGGGTGTTATTTGGCTTCAGAGATGGGTGAGGTGTGTGTCAGCTTCTTTTACCTTTATATCTCATTGGTTTATAATGCTACACTCATGAATACTGTTAATTGGTTTTCATACAGTTTATCTGACACAGTGGCATAAAGTCCAGATTTAATTAACAAAATACTCTTGACTTTGTTGGTCAAGATTCATATGGTGTAGACATACAGGTGAACCTGATGCACGGTACAGAAACCACAATTTAAAATGAATGTGAATGAGGAGGATATTTGACATGTGGGTGTGTTTCCCAGGTGAATCCAGACTTTGAGGAGGAGAGTGCTGAGCAGCGGTCCTCGGTAAGTCAGCCTGATCTCTTCCCCTCTGAGTGCTTAGCCACGTCTTGCTGGTTGCTTCACTGCTATTGATCTAATCTGATCAATTCTGTGCTGGATCTTTACTTTCTGCTCTAGGTGGTGGACTTTACACCCTTTAATTTCCAGGTACTGTCATATAATCTTTACTTGGCTGCAGACCTACACACTGCCTTACATGTTAAAACATATCACGGAAATCTGTCATTGTCATGTCTGCGTATGGATCCTACTGTCTTTGCTGATTTGTTGTCCAGTTTCTCTTTTGGTACCCTGAATCATCACTCTCATCATCTAGGTTGTGTGTGCCTTCATTTCAGTAGCAGTAGAGTATCACCATGCCATCCTCCCAGCTGATGCATGTCATACTGGAAATCACCATTAGGCGGCAGTGTTGTACAAACTATTATTGACCTCAACAGGGATGTTATGTGTAACTGAAGTTCTCAATAATGTGCCAACAAGGCCCAACAATCTGACATGATGACTGAAGCTGATTTCACTGATGTGCACAACTTCAGTCAAGAGTGAGAACTAATCAGTGATATCAGCTTCAGTGGTGACGAGTCGGTTAAAGTGAAAACCTGCATACTCCTTGGCATCATCTTGGTTGAGGATTGATAACGTATTATAATCACTATTAGTGTTCTGTGTTCATTCATGTACTTCACAGCAGTTTGTAGCCAATGATTTGTTCCCTCACAGTGCATTTTTTGTTGCTCTAGCTGGATGCAGATAATGAAGCTTTGCGAGGTCGTCTGCGAGCACCACAGGAGAAAATCATGTACACCTTGGTGCCAGTCCCAGATGGCATGGACATCTCTTCCATCTTTGAGCTAGACCCCACCACTCTGAGAGGAGGGGACTCCATGGTGCCTAGGTATAAAATAAACACACACACATATATACACACTCAAGAAAGATATACCAATTCCTAAATTATTTTAGAATTCACTTGAAATTCAGATATTGTCTCACAACAGTGAGAGTGAAAAATTTTCACCATTCCACTATAACTGCACAGAGTGAAAAGAACTTTGTTTGTGCATGTAAAAAATGCTCTAGGCTGCTAAATACCCAGACCATCAGTGTACAAACATGCCCAAAACAGCTTAAGTTGTCAGTATGCTACCTCAGAACTGCTTGTCGGAAGGTCAAACAGCCTCGGAAACCCCCTTCACCAGGCCTTTACGATTTGGGTGGGCTGTGTTGGACAATTGCTGATACTTTCCAAAAACAGCAAGCAGGATTTGAAAATCTCTCTTTAGCTCTCTTTTTCATTTGTTACAGAACTATTTCTGTCACTTTTCATGTGTACAGCTGAGTGCAACACTATGAATTCCTTCCAGGAGAGACTGTTTGAAAATGTGCGCTGGTATCCCCATGATTGAACAATAATAGCATCTCTTCACTATGATGGCTGGCTTTTCACTCTACCTTCGAGCAAGGCTGTTTGGAACAACTACAAACACTTTCCTATGTGGTCTATCAACATGTTGTATGAACTAGTCATTTTCTAGCATAACCTCTGCTCTTAGAAGTGATGATAGTTTAGTTTTTTTTTAATTTCTGTGCCATGCCAAACATTTGGTCCATCCCACCAGGGACTACAATACACCACTATTATCCAAAACATACATCATCCAGTATTGCATATACAAAGCATGTGGGGAAAAAAAAGAACAACAGCAACACAAACAAAATAAAAGTAAAACAAAACAAAAACTGAACTGTTCACATAAAGATCTGCTACATATCTTCTCTTCTCCCAGGCTTTCTCTGGATAACTGGCGAATGTATATGTTTAATATGTGAAAAGCTGACTCAGTCTTTGTGCATCATCTATATTTACAAAATAGGTATCTATTTTTATCTTACCAAAAAGCATCGCACAATTCACAATAAAAAGTACAGTAGATACAAAATGGAACTCATTTTCTAAATCATTTGTCTCTTATAATAAAATATCAAAGACTATGTCAGAGACCCTTCAAGCGGAAACATGTTTCTGGCCTTTAATGGAAAACATAACATCAGGGATGCTGGAAAATATGGGGGAATTATCTTGAATGACAAATATCTCATCACCATGTTGTCTAATCAGTAAAACCACAGTGATGTCAGTACTACCACAAAGCATACAACTGCAGAAGTAGACATTTGACTGGTGTGTGGAGTTGAGGGGAAATTTTGGAGCATCAGTTTGAAGGGAGTGTCTGTTTCTGAGGTGACGAGGGATTGTTTGGGTTGCAACAATGGATAAGGACTCTGTTCACTGTTTATGTTCTGTTATGTGTGGTTTAGCAGCTGTTTGTTCTGGTCACTTATTGACTGGACATTCAAATGATATTGTTGCCTGGTTTTTTATGTTTGGTTGTATCTCAGATAGAATGGTAAACTCTGTTAGGCATACTGTGGGCATCTATGGAGTATTTTAGAGGATAAAATTGGTTGTTTTATTGGTCATTTTATTGTTTTTGTGATTGCAATACAAAAGCTGATTACTTCTGGGTGTTTTCATTGGGCAGGTTTTTGGCTTCTATGCAGACTCAATACAATACTGTAAAATTTTACTAAGATATAATGGAACAATATAATGACGGTAACGATATAAATGGAAGCAATTTTTTTGTTTTTTTTTTGCTATCATGCATTTGTAAAATAATCATATATGCCTGTTTGGTTTGTCTGTGTGGATGTCTACATTTTAGTGACTTTTAGATGGCATGATACTGGCCAAGAAGCGTAATGGAAGTTCACTACAGCTTGAAAAAGAAAACTATTGTCACTGGGCTGAGAGTAGGCATGGATAGTGGGCACACAGGGGAAAAACTACATTTCAAAGTCCCATATAAGAACATTGTTATATGTCTCAGTTAAAACCACAAACCAGATAAAAAGCTGTGCATGCATTCACACACAAACACATTATCTGGCAGAAAAAAGTCTTATCAGCAAATCTGCTCTTTGCTCCCAGCTTAGTTCAAAGTGAGTCATAGTGAATTATAGATATGATGTATCAAAATAATTTATATGAAACTGGCAGTTTTAATTAGTATGAAAATGATGTGATATATTTCATGCTGTTGTGGATAAAAGCAGGTTGTTAACCATGATGTGTTGGCTGGCCTTTGTACAGTACCTGTGTTTTCAGGCTCACTGTATGTCGGTAATGAGCCTCTGTTTTGCTACTTTATTTTTGGTGACAGTATTGTGTGAGAGAGATTGTGTATTCTAAAATCACAATCATGTATTTGTCCCTGTCACTACACATCAGATAAGAACAGAGCCTCTCTACCTTGTGTCAAAGCCTCTATTGTGTCACATCGTCAGGTGCGTGCCTGCATGCTTCAGGCTACTTCCTCAAGCACCTCCCACTCCTACCTGATATAACCCTGCCCCTCAAACTTTAGCCAGGGGACTAATTAATGCCTGGGAGAACCGGTACACAAAGGTAAGCCTGTTAGCTTCAGTGGGCGGTTATGTAATGCCTGCCAAGAATATGGCTACTGTCTGCTGTCTGTGCTAAAGGCCTGAGAAGTTGCACACACACCTACTCACACACACACACACACGTGGAGCAGGTTTGAAAGACGTACAGTATTTGGCTCAGACATGACTATGTGTAAAGGTTTAGTGCTTAATGGAGGAGAGATGATACTGTACAGGTCACTACTGGCTAATCTGTAATCGTGCCACACACTTGGCTGAGGAAGCCATTGTAAGCAGTCTCTTCCTACCATGGACGTTTGTTTATGTATCTTACTCATTTGTTATTTCTTGAGTAGGATACTTAAAACAAAGATAGAAATTGATATATCAATATACACTAACATAGCACTTTATTGGATATACTATACCTCTATCTCAATCCTATCTTTGTGAAGCTTTTAATCTTCAGGTTTTTTGGCACTGTTTCAGAGAGGTGTTGATTCATGATCATTTCTGAGACCGTAGTTTATGATGGTTGGTTAATAAACTGTGATATATATAGAGGTGTTTCTGATATTCTATCCTCCTCATCTATGTAAATGGGGGGATATACACCATGTGCTAGTTACAGTACTTATTTAGAAAGCATATCAAGTTAAGGGGAAAACTCTTACTGCAATTTCAATGACTCTAAATGTCCCGTGTGGATTAAAAATGGATGATGATGGATTTGTGGACAAATGTTGAGGCTTGCTGCGTTTTAAAATGAAAGGCTGTCAAAAACAACATCATCACTCTCATCAAAACACATGCCACTGACTACTACTTCTAGTACTTCTAGTAATAATTCAATTTCTTCTCTTAGTATTTCAAATTCAAGTTTATGCAAATTACTTAAGTGCTAAAAAAAAGCCATAGGCTCATTCAAATCAAAAGGTTTTATTCTCAATGGAACATGAATGTGCTCATGAAATGCCTTGGCAATCAGTCCATTAGATTTATAGATATGTAGTGTAATAAGTTTAGATTTTGGCCTGAGGGTGGATCTAGAGAACAAAGCTCTGTGTGTCCCAATAGGAAAGAAGAGCATGAATGTACTCAGTAATCCTCAGTGGTGTATTAAGAGCAGTAGGAATTAAGTCCAATTAGTTCCAAGACTGCAATAGAGGAAAGCCTTCTTAATCAGCCAGTTTAGCCTCCTTAAATTTGTCTTCTGACCAGTTCCCTACAAACATACAGTAGGTGTGCAAAATGGTGCTAAAAATGCTCTGATGAGACATGTTTAGGCATTACTAAGAAATAAGTGTCTCACTAATGGACTATGTAGACTCATAGATCATGTTCATGTCAATTCCAGTAGTTAGAGGTTAAAACAAGTCCAAAACAGTTTCACTTGCTTATGGACGCTTTGAATGGACTGATGGATGTTGATGGCCATCTATATTGTTGTAAGGTTCAAACATGTGATAAACCCCATAAAGGGACCGAAACCAATAATGAATGTATAACGAGTATTGCCTTTGTTGCCAAACAACTGATATAACTTATTGATCTGTTCCATCTGTTCTGGGTGGCATGTTTCTTCATTACCATGAAAATGGCCAAAAATAGGCTGAAAATAGTCCTAAAAAATCCCTGTTTACTTCTGTTTGAGTAACTTTTGATAAAAAAAAAAAAAAACTATAGTAGGAGTTTTAGGAAATTACTGAGCCTAAAAATATATATATTTGAAGTATAGTAGTTTATATATTTGTAGTATAGTGTATTTGCAGTAGGAAATAGTGGGCTTGAGACTAAAGGAAAGGTAAGGGAAGTTGGAGAAATGGACTAATGCGTTGTTGGTTTTGGTCTTCTCATGGGATTTGTTGACAATCAGAGACATAGAGAATACTGCCAGGCTCATCCTTGAAATGTCACTGTTCAGATTTTAATAGCACTTAATCACCATTTCCAAGTCTCATTCCATAGTTCCTTAATCTTAACTGATTTTTTTTTTTGCTTCTAGGAGCTCCTATGTGAGGCTAAGACACTTGTGCACCAACACGTGGGTTCACAGCACCAACAACCCCATCGACAAAGAGGAGGAGAAACCTGTTATGTTACGAGTGAGTAGTTAATGGATCGGCCATGTATAGCACAGGTGAGGTTGTCTGAACAGATACTGTATTTTCAAAGTATTTTGTTTTTCCAGATTGGAACATCAGCAGTAAAAGAAGACAAGGAAGCTTTTGCCATTGTCCCAGTGCCGCCAGCTGAAGTGCGTGATTTGGACTTTGCCAATGATGCGAGTAAAGTGTTGGCGTCCATTGCTGGCAAACTGGAAAAGGGTACCATTACCCAAAATGAAAGGAGGTAAGCAGTTTGGAAACCTACAATATACTAAATTATTATGTTACATGTATGTATATATTGTTTTTTTTATTTTACTTTGTACATTTCTTTATTTAACATTTAATGAGTGGAAGGAAAACCTTATTTAACAGAAGTGCTTAAATTCTCACAGAAATTCTGTTTTTAGTGCCAACATTAAAGTTATATTATACTGTATGTGTTTGACTTGTACACTTACATATGTACACTCTCCAGGTTTGTGACCAAGCTTCTGGAAGATCTAGTTTTCTTTGTGGTGGACATCCCCAATAGTGGGCAGGATGTTTTGGAGATCATGGTTAACAAGCCCAACAGAGAAAGACAGAAACTCATGAGAGAGCAGAATATCCTGAAGCAGGTTGGTCTTAAACTTTAGAAAATGTTTATGCACTGGTTTGAATTTTCTGGTTTTCTACATTATATGACATTAAAATTGTCCATTGCCTTTTCAGATTTTCAAACTCCTCCAAGCACCTTTCACAGACAGTGGTGATGGTCCTATGCTGCGACTGGAGGAGCTAGGAGACCAGCGCCATGCTCCTTTTAGACATATTTGCAGGCTTTGCTACAGAGTGTTACGCCACTCTCAGCAAGATTACAGGAAGAACCAGGTGGGTGCACACAACAGTTCCACTCTGACCCCTGATATTATATGGCCTTGTCTTTGTAGTAATAGTCCTGTTGTTCCTTCTCTTTGTAGGAATACATAGCCAAACAATTCCGCTTCATGCAGAAACAAATAGGATATGATGTGCTGGCAGAGGACACAATAACAGCTCTACTCCACAACAACCGGAAGCTGCTGGAGAAACATATCACTGCTGCTGAGATAGACACATTTGTCACTCTAGTGAGGAAGAACCGGGAGCCAAGGTGAGGCTCACAGGAAGGGACAGGCCTTGGCTAGTATCATGAACTGGCATAGAAGGGGGGACTGTGGCCAGTTTGGGTCAGATTTGTTTGTATAACAGCTTCCAAGGAATGTAAATCTATGTAAATGTATTCAAATGTGTGCAGAGGAGTATGAGTGGTACTGCTTGTGCATGATCTTGGCACTGCAGGTAATTTGCTGACAGTTAGTGTGCGCTTCTGTTGTGTTCAAGTCCCGTCAAGTGTGGTTAATGATGTTTGAATCAGGCTGATCCAGAGGTTTGAATAAAGGAGGCCCTCACAGTTTGAACTGTTAGAGTACTGAGAGAGCAAAACAAGACATTATTATTTCATCTTCCTGTACTTCCTGACATGGGACTGTTATATAATCTAATGTATACAATAATCATGCATATCTCTTAACCCTTATTCCCCCAGTGCGTATGAAAAAGAATCATGTATTGTGATCTGTATGCAGGTTTCTGGACTACCTGTCGGATCTCTGTGTGTCCATGAACAAGTCCATCCCTGTGACACAGGAGCTCATCTGCAACGCAGTGCTGGATCCTACCAATGCTGACATTCTCATTGAAACTAAGTTAGTCCCTCATTTTTCTTAATTTGCAGAGTTTTTGCTAAACTGAGATGAGCATTTAGAAATAATTTTTGGGCTGTGCTTCACCAGATTGGTCCTGTCGAGGTTTGAGATTGAGATAACAACAAATGGAGAGAATCCAGTGGAGGCTGAGGACGAGGAGGAGGTGTGGCTGTTCTGGAAAGACAACTGTAAGGAGATCCGAAGTAAGAGTGTCCGAGAGTTGGCCCAGGATGCAAAGGAGGGCCAGAAGGAGGATCAGGAAGTGGTCAGCTACTACAGGTCAGATGTCTTATTGAGTATGCACATATGAAAACACGCACACTGTTGTAAGATCATTTTATAATGGTTTCAAGATTGATTTGACCGGATATTTTTTGTCAAAGTAATGTAGACAAGTAACATGAACTGTTTGGCATGTCATCTGACCAAACCGTTATCTTCTTAAAAAAAAAAAAAAAAAAAAAAAAAAAAAAAAGTCGCAGCAAAACATAAAAAAACAATAACTCCACCACAGCAGCACAAGTAATATTCAAGGATCAGCAATATGGGGATAACTCAATTTTGATGAGAAAGACTTGATTCTTATAATTCTAAACGTGCATAATTTCTCTTCACAGATGCCAGCTGAACCTCTTTGCCCGGATGTGTCTGGACCGTCAGTATTTGGCCATCAACAAGATCTCTGGTCAGCTTGATGTGGATTTAATCCTGCGCTCTATGTCTGATGAGGACCTGCCCTTTGACTTGCGGGCCTCTTTCTGCCGCCTCATGCTGCACATGCATGTGGACCGTGACCCCCAGGAGCAGGTCACGCCTGTCAAATATGCCCGTCTTTGGTCTGAGATTCCTTCTCAAATCGCTATCGATGAGTGAGTTCTTCTCATGAATATGCTTAATTCAGTTGTATTTCCACTCCAGAGATCTCGGTAAATCTCTAAGATGTGATTCTCTTCTAATCTCTTCAGCTATGACAATGATGGGACCACCAGAGATGAGATCAAAGAGCGATTCTGCCTCACCATGGATTTTGTGGAGAACTACCTGAGAGAGGTGGTGTCACAAAACATTCCCTTCTCTGACAAGGAGAAAAACAAGCTTACTTTTGAGGTATTGCCTCTTTGGGAATCATGTGAACAGATTTGATGTCACATTGTTTTAAATAAAATCTAAATCATGGTTTTGAATTCTTTCTACAGGTAGTGAACCTGGCAAGGAACCTCATATACTTCGGTTTTTACAACTTTAGTGACCTGCTTCGACTGACAAAGATATTACTGAACATTTTAGACTGTGTCCATGTCAGCACCATATACCCCATCAACAAGATAGAGAAAGGAGAGGAAAGCAAAGGTAATCATCCAGCTCCTAAGGCTTAACTCACTCATGCCCAAAATCTTAAATTATTATATAACTTCATAAAGCTTCAAGATTGTGTTAATAATTTTAGCAGGCAAGTTCTCTTGAACTGTAATAGTTTTACCACATTTACCTTTTTTCCTTATTGTTAGTTACTGTATCTTGCAGGAAACACAACTAAATAGATGTGTATGAAAAGTGTCAATAAACACATGGATAATGAGATACCAGTAATATTAAAATTAATTATGTCTTGTAAATGTTTGTAGGCAAGTGAAACATGTTTTAAATATATTAAAATGAAAAATAAGCTATATTACAAAGTCTTCATCTCTGCAAATATGTTTTCATGTATAATGGTGAAACTGTATTAAAAAAACTGTCTTAATCTCTTATTTACTTAACTAATTCAACTCTCATATCTTAAGCACAAATAGGGTCTCTCCACACAAAGTTGCTGTCAAAATACTGTATTTCACACTGCAAATATCAAGTATTTAACATTTCTGTGAACTTGAATATTATTGATCTTTTTCTGTGTGTACTGTAGCTGGCAGCAATGTGATGAAATCCATTCATGGAGTCGGGGAGCTGATGACCCAGGTAGTGCTGCGGGGAGGCGGCTTGTTGCCCACCACACCAACCCATCAGCCAGAGGGAGATGTGGTTAAAACCCAGACTGAACCAGAGAGAGAAGACATCATGGTCATGGATACGAAACTCAAGATCATCGAGATTCTACAGGTGAAGACATCAGGAGACTGATTCCTCCTCAAGCCAAAACCCCTAGCCCTGTTGTCTGTATTGTAACTTTTTTTTCTTTTCCTTCAGTTCATTTTGAACGTACGGCTAGACTACAGGATCTCCTGCCTGCTCTGTATTTTCAAACGTGAGTTTGATGAGAACAACCCACAAGGAGATAACGCCGCCAATCAGAGCAATAATGTCACAAGTCCGATGCCAGGTATGATGCCACTTTAATAACAATGTAAAATTTAGTATTTGTTATAATTTTGTCACACATAAATGTCAAAATTGACTTCTTTGAAGTTTTTAATTTTTGAATTTGAACTTAATCCAGGAAATCTTGACTTTGAGAATATTGAGGAACAAGCAGAGGGGATCTTTGGAGGAAGGTAATTCACAGCTATTTCATATCTCCAAAGCGTTTTAACAATGGCTTGAAGAAAACCGCAGTTAAGTAAAGACAATGTGTATGTAATTTCTGTTTGACTGTACTTTCAGTGAGGAGAACACTCCACTAGACCTGGATGACCACGGTGGTCGTACCTTCCTAAGGGTCCTGCTACACCTGACCATGCATGACTACCCCCCTCTCGTGTCTGGAGCGCTTCACCTGCTCTTTAGACACTTCAGCCAGAGACAGGAAGTCCTCATGGCCTTCAAACAAGTAAGCCCTACCACACTTACACTTTTCATTTTAATATCTGACCATGCACACATCTGACCTAGCTTTCATAGGTTGACATAAATTCACAAGTGCAAAACTAGAAGTGGGAATAGAGAAATTAAAAACATTCAACATTCTTTAATGCTAATCTCCACTCTTCACCTGAATTTAGGTCCAGCTGCTGGTGACCAGTCAGGATGTTGATAACTACAAGCAGATCAAGTCTGACCTTGATCAGCTACGATCTATTGTGGAAAAGTCTGAACTGTGGGTTTACAAGAGGCAGGGAGAAGATGGGATGGATGGAGATGGACCTTCAGAGTCTGATAACAAAAAGAAGGTACAGTAGGTCATCAATACTCAATGAAAAAAAGAAAACTTAGATACATTTGGTAAACCTATGATAATCTCGTAAAGAGGCTATTTTACTGCAACATACAATGTATCCCGATAATGCTACAAAACATAAAGGACTACATTTTTACATTGTTCTTCATTGTTTTCAGGGAGATTCAGGTGGTTCAGACAAAAAGAAGACAGAAAGCACCAGTAGTTACAACTACAGGGTTGTAAAAGAGGTATATTTGTTTGTATTTCTATCTTGTACTCTAATGCTTGTGATATGTTGCGTGTAATTAAACTCCTGTGCTTGTCCAGATTCTGCTGCGTCTCAGTAAGCTGTGTGTCCAGGAGGGAGCCTCAGGGAAGAAGAGTAAGAAACAGCAGCAGAGGCTGTTGAGAAACATGGGAGCTCACAGTGTGGTGCTGGAGCTCCTACAGATCCCCTATGAGAAGGTGCAATGCTGGCATTGAATATTGTATTACTTTCATTTTACACATTGGCACTTTCCCATTAATGTAATCTGAATAAAAAAGAAGTCTGACTCTGTGTTATCTGTAATAGGGCGAAGATGTCCGAATGCAGGAGATCATGAAACTGGCTCACGAGTTCCTGCAGAATTTCTGTGCAGGCAACCAACAGAATCAGGCTCTTCTCCACAAGCATATCAACTTGTTTCTTAACCCAGGGGTGAGTAGCACACACATGTCAGGATTACTCTTAAGGATTGATTCCTATGGTTGATAGAGTTCAATTTCCAAAATGCAATGGAAAAACAAATCTGAAATTCATTGTCTTCAGAGAAAGGGTTTTCTGTTGCTCCCACTGATATGCTGGTCCTCTTCTCATCTTTTCCGCTCACTCAGATTCTAGAGGCAGTCACCCTGCAGCACATCTTCATGAATAACTTCCAGCTGTGCAGTGAGATCAACGAGCGTGTGGTTCAGCACTTCGTCCACTGTACTGAGACTCATGGTCGACATGTCCAGTATCTCAAGTTTCTGCAGACCATTGTGAAGGCCGAGAACAAGTTCATCAAGAAGTGTCAGGACATTGTCATGGCTGAGGTCGGTCCTCTGATTTTTTTTTATACCAGACAAAACAAAATTATTAATGCTGGTAATATCTGCTACAGAGGAGATAGTGATTTTAATTAAAGAAGAAAGACAGATGTGTTTGTATGATCAATGTAAAGAGTGGTGATACTAATGGTAATATGAGGTTTTATTATAGTGACAATAAACAATAAATTTAGACAATAAAGATGCTTTGGTGATAACACTGTAGTCTTTACTGTGACTCTCCCCCACTCAGCTTGTAAACTCTGGTGAGGACGTCCTGGTCTTCTACAACGACCGTGCGTCCTTCCAAACACTAGTCCAAATGATGCGTTCAGAGCGGGACCGTATGGATGAAAACAGCCCTCTAATGTACCACATTCACCTGGTGGAATTGCTGGCTGTCTGCACTGAGGGCAAGAACGTCTACACTGAGATCAAGTGTAACTCCCTGTTGCCCCTGGATGATATTGTGCGTGTCGTCACCCATGAAGACTGTATCCCTGAGGTATGAGTAATGAGTTTTATTCAATTAGATTGACGTGAAATGTGTTTAATATTCAGAGGTATGTACTGAAACATACTGATAAGGAATTGAAATACGGTTAATTAGGATGATCAGCTTTTGTTATGCGTTATCATTACATTATACATTGTTAGTTGACGCATACAAAAATCCTTCTTAGTGTGATATTTCCATTTGTATGTTGCTTGCATCTCTAAAGAAAGGCCAGTACCAGTAAAGCAGGCTTTGTAGAAGCTAAATGATAAGATACACCCCTCAGATAAATATCTATAGTTACAAGGTCACAAGAAGCCACAAATAGGCAACAGTTCAGCACAACAGTTTGGAGGAAATTAAAAAGTTTTTTCACAAGTGTTGTGGTCAGAGATTCCTTTTTGCATGCAAGTTAGCATTGCACTCCTATAATATTGTCAGACTCACAATGAACTGTTTAAAACAACTATCAACATAGATATAGAAGAGCCAGACACAGTCTTTTTTGTTCTATGATTTCTTGTCAAAATCTGGTGCCTACATTGCCCACAATGCAACTTGACTGCACACAGTTCACTGACATCACTTGAGGCAATTTATCACAAAGACTTTACAGACTTTTTTTTTTCACATATGCAGCGATACTCCCCAAGACCTGTAAACAGACTTTGCTGCGTAAAATCTGTGGAGTTCCCCCTTAAACCTTGTTGTGGTTGATTTACATACAGACAATTTCAGGTTCCTCATCTGTCAACTAAAAACCCAAGAAGATGACTATTATGAATCTGGATGTGCTTTGAATAAAAATGTTTGTTAATTAAATATATATACTTTATATACCATATAATTATCTACAGAATACAAATAATAAATTCCTGTTGCCATGGGGTTTCTGTCATCATGTCCATAGTTTACGACTATTGTCAGTTTCATAACCAAATGAAGTTTCAGTTTACCCAAATGTCCTGTGCGCTCTCCAGGTGCAACAAGGCTAGCAGCATGAATGTAAGGCCAAAAGTCCACATGAACCGCATGGTGTCATTGAGTCAACATGGACCAAAACCTCTAAGAGACATTTCCAGTGCATGGTTAATGGCATGTCATGTCTAGAAATTCAGACTGTTCTTAAGACAGATGGGGATCCCACCTCAAACTAGGCTGGTGTACCACATAACATTAAATGAAGAAAAACAAATACTTGACATGTATCTTAGAGTTTAATAAGTTCTGCTGACCCTATTATTAACATTCTTAGAAAAGACATGTTTCCACATACCAACAGGCATGTTTACAGAAGGTGTTTGTGATCTAGTTTCTGCTCAAGGATCACCATCCTCTTCTGACAAATGTGCCTTATTAGGTTTGTTTGTGTCCTGTAGGTGAAGATTGCCTATATCAACTTCCTGAACCACTGCTATGTCGACACAGAGGTGGAGATGAAGGAGATTTATACGTCCAACCATATGTGGAAGCTGTTTGAGAACTTCCTTGTGGACATTTGTAGGGTAAGCCAGAATGTATTTTACATCTCAGTGTGATCAATGGATGGAGAACACTGCTCTGCTTTATATCATGTCATGGGTTTGAGCGATTATTTCAACACAACATGCAGTGAACATATGGTAACTATCGCCCATGTGCAAGAAGTGTGATCCAGTGGCTGTGCGTCATGCTAATATCTTTTCTGTCCTTGCCTAGGTGTGCAACAACACCAGTGACAGGAAACATGCGGATACCATGCTGGAGCGTTATGTAACTGAGACAGTCATGAGCATTGTCACATGTTTCTTCAGCTCTCCTTTCTCTGACCAGAGCACTAGCCTGCAGGTAATCTGGACTTTATAGTACAGCATTTGTAATGTATCGTATAAGCAGTCTAATGCTGTATAGTTTGCAGTCTGGCATTTAAAGTCTAGAAGTCCTGTTTGATTGGTTTAGTTCTTTGAAACAGAGGAACCCTCCTCAAATGTATATACATATATACTGTATATATACATATGCTATAAAATACAACATTCTTTCCTCTGCATAGATGGCTCGCCATATGTATGTAAGTACTGGTGATTCTCCCCCACATTTTGTTACCCAGCCTTTGGGTGTGTTCCTTATCAGCACATCCTGACTGTTAAGAAGTATCTTCACTGTGTGGGTTTTCAAATTTTCATAGCTTAGTCAGCACACAGATTCTGTCTGTATCCAGATCTGTGGGAGTGTTGCACAAGGTTTTACTGGGATATAGTGCAGATGATGCACTGACGCAATGTGGTCACTCCGTTTTTAAGACCTTGGCATAGTGGTGTCCTGTTGCCCACGACTTTCCTAATAAATCATGACCACTACCCTCCATAGACATGCTAAATACCTTGTACAGTAACTTTGTGGTGTGATGTTACATACAGTTGCCCACTTTACACCCTGTTTTCTGTTTTGTGGAGTTTTTTTTGTTTTAATCTGATTCCAGTAGAAGTCGCCAATTTTCTTTAGTGTAACCAAATTCTGAGAATTCTTATTGATAAGGTTTACCCATACATGATGACATCACAACCCTCTTTTTCTTGCAACAGGCTGCCATTCTTGGAAAAATAACTGAGGTATTTATTGTACCCTAGGGCTGTGGCCAGCTGATAGATTACTCTTTCAAAGTGGTGGTAGAAATCAGTTGTTCAGTTAAACACTGGTATAGTGCGGTGTGTTGGGAGTGCATATGATTGTAAACAGCTGGCCCTCTTGACCCAAAGCTGTAGACCCTTCCACCATAGCTGCATTAGTATCCTTACATTGACATGTCTAGCACAAATTGGGTTATAAGTACAACCTAGTGAGGGAACACAATAGTCACTTTGTTGTTAAATTCTTATCCACAGTGTCTTACCTCCACCTATCCTGTACCATTCTGTTTTCCTTTCTTTTTTTACCCTCAGTCATTATGCATTTTCCATATTATATGTTTTTCTCTGTCTTACAGACTCGTCAGCCAGTGTTTGTACAACTGCTGCAGGGAGTGTTCAGGGTATACCACTGTAACTGGCTTAACCCTGTTCAGAAGGCCTCAGTAGAGGCTTGTATTAAAGTACTCTCAGACGTGGGTAAGAACACACACCACCAACCTCTGTTTAATCTTTTTTTTGTTATAATATTAGAAAAGACATTTCAGCACGTGTTGAAAGCATCAAACAGAAATATCTATCTAATATCTAAATATCTATATTCTTACATCTACCTAGCTAAGAGCAGAGCCATCGCCATCCCAGTGGACCTGGACAGTCAGGTCAACAACTTGTTTGTCAAGTCCAATAATGTTGTGCAGAAGAGCATCCTTAACTGGAGACTATCTGCCAAGAACACTACCAGACGGGACTCCGGCCTGACTACCTCCAAAGACTACAGAAACATCATTGAGAGGCTACAGGTCGGTAGCAATTTCAATTTAAATGATCAATATAAAGTGTTAAAGTTTCATCATTCAGTCTGTATTTTTATTGATTTACATTTATTTACTGCTATAATTCTTATTGTGCTAATGGAAGAAAGTCAAGCTGAGTTAATGGTGAAGGATCTTATTTGTTATTTATGTTGTTGTACATATTACATACAGTAACTGTGACATTTTTGAACCATGGAAAGAAATACATGCCATTTAAAAAAAACAAAAAAACAACAACCTATTGATACAAGTGTAAATTTCAAAATATAGTACTTACGGATATTATATATGCTGCTGGCGGGCTTTTTATGAATGTCCTTAATCAGACACCATTTACCATTTGTTCTAATTATGCTATGTTCTGAAAACATTAAGCTATTTTATGCTATTTAAAGGCAATGATATTTCCCAAAGTTTCCCTACCCGATAGGCTGAGCTCTTATCAAGTAGCCACATATTTCTCCTCTCAGACAGAGAAAGGAAAGCAGTACATTATCACGTCCTCCTGGGGCTTTTAATGGCAAGGAAGTAAGAGGTGAAATACTCCTGCATACTTCTACAAAAACTACAACTAGAGTATCTATATTTGTTAATAAGTAGTGCTACAAATACCGCAGCAGTGATAAAAGTTGTTTGTGGGACCACCTTAGACTGATCCATAGGCCTTAACAATGTTGTTAATGTTTGGAAAAGGATGTATTAAAGATGACATAAAGTAACATAACGGTAACTATGTGGCAAGCAAAATACTGCTGAAGTGGCTCCTAACTGCATCCTGTTTTTAGTAATAAGCCAAACTGTTCCGCCCAATTTCTTGTAAGACATGACTCAGTATTCATTGGAACTCTGAAATGTCTGTGACCCATCTGTTTTAGTTCAGGTGTTATCTTCATTTAACACAGGAAACCCAACGGTTTGTATGAAAGAATGATTTTAATGAAAGAAAAATCCTATTAACAGACCCACCCAGTCATAGTATTGTTATAGGTTTTCCCAGGTTTTTTTTGGATCACTCACCATCCCATTCCCAGTAATCTAAGAGTAATGTGCTTCCCAAACTGGTATCCTGCCTGCGTGTTTTGTTGCATTTTTTTCAGGAAAAGAATTTCTCAGAATGTATGTTTCATCTGTTTCACTGTTCACTGTCACGCCTAATGGCCCTTTTGTTCTACCACCCACCAAACATCCCACATTGTACTATACATACCACCAGACCAGCAATCTTCATGATTCAGCTTTACTTATTTGCATATTTTTGCACTGATAATCACCAGACGTGACAGAAGTGCATAGAGAAGTGAGACGGGGTGGTGCCACATACGTGATACATTATACATCATACATGGTTTGTTTCAGTGCGTAATGAACTGGACATGTGACCTTCCGTGTGACTTAAATTAGCTCATGAAGCAATCACGTAAATATTTGTAAGTTTGCCACAGTTGGGTTTTTTTTTTGGATGGAATAAGTAATGTGGATGCAGGAACAATAGATATTAAGCAATATGAGTCAACTAACCTGAATCTCTTAATGATAAAATACATTCTCAGAAATACTAGTTATTATAATATATATACCTGATTTAAACTGTAAGAATAATACCTCTTTAACATATGAAAATATTTGATAACATATGTCTTGTGTGTTACGGAAGAAAAATGGGCAGATTACTGTCCATGAACTCATCACAAACATGCTCAAGTCTTTTACAATAAAACCACAGTTTGGCATCATTTCTAACCTCTGGTTTTACATCTCTATGCTGTGTAGGACATAGTGTCAGCACTGGAGGACCGTCTTCGGCCGCTGGTTCAAGCTGAGCTCTCGGTGCTTGTGGATGTCCTGCATCGTCCAGAGCTGCTCTTCCCTGAGAACACAGAAGCCCGCAAGAAATGTGAAAGTGGAGGATTCATATCAAAGTAAGTCTAAACCGAGGCTTAAAAAAACATCTACAGTATTTATTCATTATTATATAGACTATTTGGATTATGCTTATAGTATACTAGCATACTTTTTTATATGCTAGATTTTTTAAGTTTTGAGTAACAGCTGTAACAAAAATAAAGAAGACAAATGTCAACCCAGGAGGTATGACAAACATCCAAAAATCTAGTGAGATGGATTTGGAAGATGACTGGTAGTAATGAAAAGTATGCATGGAATGTAGTAAATATACTCAAACATGAACACAATCAGGGACCTCCATTTTAATAGTTGACACTGATATGCTTTTATCCATTAGAATGAGTTATTTCAACAAGACAAGAAATAATCACAACTTTGACCATCCCCCCGCATGATATGTACACATGCACATAAGTACACATATATGCACAAACACACACACAAACACACACACACACACGCAATCGGGGTTACATTATGCCCGATAAGAGCTGAGATTGGATTACAGAGAACTTGGCGGGACACAGGGAGCCGTTGTTGTTGCAGGGATTATCCTGCTACTTACGGCCGTCATTGTGGGGTACAGCAGGTTACAGAAAAGTGTGTCAATCTTCACTCTCTCTGTGTAGGTTTCTGAGAGTTCAAATACACCTGTGCTGGTGTTTAGGTGTTTTCCAGATCCTGAATTGAGGGATATTGAAATATATCTTGATTCAAACAAAAGATTTTAATTTGTTTTATTGTTAGGACCTAATTGAGTACAGTATAGTAAATGGCACATTATGTAAAATTCAGGGCTAAATAATCCATTACTTAGTTTTTTGTCATTTCCATGAATGTTCAAGACATGCCAAACAAGACTATGCTGTCTGTCCTCCAGATCTATTGTTTTAGTCTAGAGGGCAATCACTTCACGATTAAAATCAGCCGTGATCATTTAGTGTGTGTCATTTTGCTCAGTGGTGGAGTAATGTAGTTTGATGGCTGCTGATTTCATCAATCCAGTTGTATGTGCTCACACTTCTTCTCTCCTCCTGATCAGATTGATCAAACACACAAAGCAGTTGCTGGAGGAGAATGAGGAGCGTCTGTGCATCAAAGTATTGCAGACACTGAGGGAAATGATGACAAAAGACCGGGGCTATGGAGAGAAGGTATGAACTTTCTCTGTTCCTGTTTCTTCATAATCATCTTGTGGTCGTGTCACCCACACATGTGAAAAGACACTTTCTGACATCTCAGAATACAGTTGTCCTGTCCCACTGCATCGAAGTTACTAGACGACATAAGGTTAAAACATGGCAAAATGATATAAGAGGCTGAGCTGTCCCCGGTAGCCTTTGGAGCCTGTATAGCACGCTCAAAGGAAACGGTCCACACGTATGTCAATGATGGTGTCAGTTACTGCAGCCAGGACAGTTTGTCATGTCTACTTTTATATTTGGCGCACACAGGCACATCCTTAATAAGAAATAGATTCCCTCATTGCTTTCTTCCCAAAATACCTTATCAAACTAAGTTCAAATGATCTGAGTAATGTATATCAACAATATTAACACTGTTAACAACATGCATGCTCCAACTCAACTCAGGCATTGACTGCTACTGACCTCTTGTACTAATGTCTAATTGATTGCCTCAACTCTGTCAGCTTGTTTTTCTGTATAAGGCTAAATCAACAAAAGCACTTTTGCTTCACAACAATTAAAATTCAGCTTTTTAGTGAAAAACAAAACAAAATTACAATTAACTTGTATTTTTGGAGAGAAATTATGTTGTTCAGCAAACCCTTTCCCTTCTCTTGATCAACAATGAAAAATTTCCATGACAGCAGTAACTCACCAAGAAAGGTAACAACGTGCCAACAAAAGTTAGAGAAAAAGAAGACTGCTATTGTAAACATGGATATAAACATTGCAGGTTTCAAACTATTTAAAAATCTAACATTTTATGAGGAGGGAAATGCATCTGGCACTTTTGCTAGGCCTCAAGGATGCATACAATGCATTTTTGTGAGAAACACTGAATGTAAACAAAACTGTTTGTTGAAAAAACTCCACAGTGTAACTTTTATAGAATAGTTGCTCCGTGGCACACAAACCACAGAAGTGATGTAAAAACACACACCTTTTTATAAAAGGCTATAAAGAAAATAAAAAGGCTATACTCACATTTAAGGACATATTGAATGTATATATTTGCCTACTTCCAAATAATATCTGTACGCTTAGATGAAGACAAGGTAAAGGCAGCCCAATACTGCATCAGCATATTTAAGCAAAGGCAGAGCAAAGTGATCACATATTTTGTGGATTTAAAGAGAGCAGCAGCTGTAGATTTACTTTAAGCCATAATAGAATCCAAAGCCCTATTTGCACGTATTGCAACATGTACGATTAGACTGGGTGTCGTTGGGGAATAAAACACTTAATCACCTCCGTAGAGACCCATGTTCAGTTTTCCAGTAGTGGTGCTTCCACTTCGACCAGGCAGGATATCAAACACAATTTTCAGTGTTGACAGGTGGGAAGCCAGTCAGGGATCATGTCATTGTCATTGCACTAGTGGCTCCTGCAGGTTGACCAGGGCTGCTGTACAGATGAGTCTGTGTGGATAACAAGCAAACAAAGCACAATCAGGCCTAATGCTTAGACTCGTGACCAACTTAAAATGACGTGGCACCTCAAGATGTTGTTTTATCCACGTATGTTCAGTTTAAATTCTGGGCATGAAGTTTCTCCTCTGTTTCAGAGACTAGAACTCTGTCATCTGCATACAAAGTGACAGACAAACACATACACCTTTGGTTTGGGTCTACAAGGCACTTCACATTTTGCATTTAACCATATAAGCAGCATAACAGTCATTAATCCTAGAGCTTACTTCAGTGAGCACGGTCCAGTTCAATCAATATGAGAGCAAAAAAGGTGGTCTTACTAGAATGTAACCAAGAATCTATATTTGCTGCTGTGACTACAGGCAGTAGTCACAGCAGCAGTACAGGATCAGGCAGTTCCATTGTCTTCTGGATCCATTCAGTCTGTCTGTTATTATAGACTCGGCCTGATCTAAAACTAACATTCAACATGTTTGTCCTCATGATGACAGTAGGCTGAACCCAAAAAAGGTTTGCTGCTCAGGTTTCCCGGTGAGAAAGACACTTTAGAATAACGCCATGAAGAAATGATTCACAGGGCTCCTTGTCTGAGATGGGAGACACTGTAAACAGTTGCAGTACGTGACAAAGAGAAAGCCACTGTAGGAAAAAAAACTCATCTGATCTCACCTCGTGTTTGTCAGATGGCATGAAAGAATATATACAAAATTTTCACAGACATCACCTTATATGCTTCTATTTAATGTGAAACTGAAGGTGGTAAATTCATTCAATAAATTACTTGACAATCAAAATATTTCTCTCTTCATCAGTGTTAAACCAGCATTTTTGATCTCAGTGTTGTGAAACAATGAAAAGTGAATGTGGGCAGGTGTTTTTACTTTTATTAATCATTGTGCCTATATATTAATATGGCAAAACTTGATCTGGCTTTGGGCTTTAACATGCTGTCCTTTAACTGTTTTCACTAACCTGACATGCTTCGCGAGTGTGTGTGTGTGTGTGTGTGTGTGTGTGTGCGTATGCGTGTGTGCGTATGCGTGTGTGTGTGTGTGTATGTTTGTGACCGAGCTTTAACTCACTAATCTAGCTCTACTAACTCTCTGCCCCCTATACTTTTTCTCTTCCAGCTGATTGCCTTTGATGATGAAATGGATGTGGCTGAGGTTGATCATTTTACTTATTACTTTTGTGATGTACATTTCATTTGTCACCCACTAACAGCGTTAATATGCTTGTGTAAACTTTCTAGCATCACATTCTCATTCGTGGTACCTGTCAGCAGCTTAGTCTTAGTCATAGTCATCCCACCCTGTTGTGCGCCTGTAAGAGTTCCTCCCAATCCCCATGTTAAAATGCTGCTAGCTTGTGTAGCTCACATTAAGCAGTATCCTTGTCTGTTGTGCCTTTATACATTTGTGTACTTACCGTATTGGAGTGCACTCTTTAGGTAAAGGAAGAAATTGGTTTTTCGAAGAACACTTAGTTACTGAACACATTCTGGAGAATGCAGGCAAACAACATTTCTACATTTTACCATTACCAAGTCTTAACCGATTTAAGGTGTTCCTTCTTTGTAATAGCTTTATTTGAAAGTCAGTTTGTAACAGAATAGTTGTATAACTTGCCTATAACAGCAACTTCATGCAGCTATGATTGCTCATCACATATTGTGTGGGACTTTTGGGCCATGGAATTTCTGTGGAGAGACAGAGAGTGTTTTTGTTTTCTTTTCTTTTTGTAAAAATCTAAACATTGTCACATATTTTGTTCACTCTGTAACAACCAGTTGGAGTCTCTTTTCCTGAAAGTTCATTCCCCTGTTACATTAAGGAGATTTGTACTTTCTCAGTCAAACATTGAATTTCTTCGTAATAGACTTCCTCTTAATTTTTACTAACAGACCTGAATATAGATGAACAGGAATGTGGTGGTAGTGTACACTGACTGACCAGTAATGCAACCCCAAACTCCCAACTTTAGGAAATCCATAATTTGATTTTATTGTCCTGTTTTTGAGGCTTTGGATTGTTGTGTTGTTAGATTGGTGTTTCTAGTATTTGGCCCCAGTAAATAAGGAGGACATAATAGTAGAACTATATTTCAATATAATGCACCTGAACACATCCCACACTTCCCTCAGAAAAGTTGTACACGACACTATACATATATTATTATTCAGTTAAGTATTTTCTGTAAAATGTTATTTCCTCAAATGATGGTCTAAATGCAGTTTTAAAGCCCACTCCACATTATAAGTGGTACAATTTTGGATGCTTAATCTTTTATTTCTCCTCTGTCTCCCCTTTAATTTTTAGTTATCTATTTATCATGGTTCAAAAGTAGTCAGGTTTTTAATTAGGTTGCTACAACCCCACAAAAAATAGAGAGAGCGAAATCTGTCCCTGATGGTAGACATGGCCTTCTTGATTGTGCCATCATTAGTCAACACAACAACACGGCATGACATCGCATTACATCATACTGATGTTTTTTTGGTCACTCTGTGCATGTACTGATGAACAGCCCCCTAATGATGGATGGTGTGAGAGAGCATATTCTTCTTCTAAGCACTTGCTACTATTACCAGAGCAGGTGTGAGTGTATATATAGCTGGGGTGCTCCCATCTAACAGATAGTTCATATCACAGGAGCCAGCACTGTGTGCGGCGACGTGCGTGTCATGGGTGTGCATTGCAAAAATATGTCTGTGGTCATGACCTGTGGCCTTAAGGAAGTGGATAAAACAGGTTTCCCCTTTCTGGTTGTTATTGTGAGTCACACTGGGATTATGGGTGTGACTACAGAGGAACCATACTTCACATGTCACTGCTGATTAATATCATAGGATGGGACCTGTCTCACACACATCTTTTTATAGTTTGTAGGGAGTTTTGTTTTAGAAACATTCAGTTAACCTTTTAGGGGTTTTTGTTCATTTGCGTTTAGCATATTCTGTAAGTCACTGTAACCAAATCAGTTTCATTTCTGAAATGAACCCCTTTACCCACTTTTATTTGAAGGTTTTCTCATAATTTTATCAAGTCTCCTTTTATCTAGAGCAATTTAAATATTTTTAACCTTGCTAAACGCTTAATGTTATTACTATAAACCGCAGCTTGCGTCTGTCTGGAAACCTCTGTTGTATGTCATTCCCCATCTCTCTCCCTTCATTTCCTGTCATCTCTTTAGTGTCCACTATCAAATAAAGGCAGAAAATGCCCCCCAAAATATGAATTATTAAAAAAAAAAAAATCCTAACTCAAGGTCTACTACATTTCCCCCAGAATATGGTCTTCATCAGCAGATAGAGTTGACATGCAAGCTCAGTAGCTGTAATGATATAATCCATTGTACTTTTAAGACTTTTTGTCTGTTAGCTTAAATTTAAGCATGAAAGTTCATTTTTGACCTTGGAAATACTGCTTGGCAAAACAATCCCAACTCAAAGTCCACTTACTCACTTTTTCCAGAGCTTTCAAATTGTATGCTTAACTTTAAGTGAACATAAACAAGAAGTCCTGCCAGGGACAAGCTGTCAAGCTATTTCCAAGGTCAAGAATGAACTTTTATGCACTACTATAAATTATTAATATGATTTTATTTTTTTATTGTTATGACTAACTTTGGTTGGCCCAACACATGTTGATCTTGGTAGCTTCTCTTGAAGTCTGTCATTTTGTCTGAGCCTGAAACTAACGATTATTTTCATCATCAATTAATTGACCGATTTATTAACTTCCCAGAGCCCGAGGTAATATCTTACAATTAAAAGTAAACTTTGTCAGAGAGTCTTTGCCAGCAGGAAAACAATAAAGAGTGAAAAACATGCTGACAGTAGCGTAGTCACTTAATCAAGGGTACTGTGAGTGCAAGGGAAGTGAACAATCATGTTAGCTGGGGTAATGGAGAAATTGTCGGAAAGGGTCTTTCCAGAGTTGCCAGGAAGCAACACACTCTCAGTTTCACTGTTATGACTCTCTTTGTATTATTTTCCCTCCTTCCTTCCCTCCTTACATGCCGATTGGTAATGTAGCGTTGGAAATCCCCAGCTTCCACAAAAACAGGGCTGTTCTCAGAGACGTGCACTTTTGTTTCATCGACTCCTCCCATTTGCAGTATCTTAAGAATGTACACATACTCCCTCATCTCCCTAGCACATGCTGTATGTCACTCATTCATGCACGTACTTACAATAACAACAGCGTGCAGTGCTCTCACCGATTGCTGGGAGCATGTGTGTGGATATCATTCAAATGGATGACAGGCAGGCCAAAACCTCAACTTCCCCTCAGCAGCAGCAAAGATAAACTGCCAAGATAGATAGTTACATAACCCCAGTGTTTAGCCTGCTGCTACTCTCTGACCTACCGCAGCACCCCCCAACTCCCACCCAGAGGTCTGTAGGAATGAACGCAGCTGTCAGTTAAACCACCGTTAGATTGACCCCAACTTATTTCCAGTTGTTGCATTGCCCAGTGTGTGGGCTGAATTTTGTGAGTGTGTGCTAATCTAAGGATGGTGATGAGAGAGCAGAATAAAGCGGAGTGACGGTTCACCCATTAGCAGAGGTTATCTCATTCTCCCAGAAATAGAAATGTGATCAAATGCGAGCCAGGGGAAAACAAGACATGACCAGCCTGCCACCGTCAGTGTCAAGCCTGATAGTATCATTCGCTGCGTGTGTTTGTGTTGCCCTCACGTGCATGTGCACTTCTTTGTCCGTGAGACTGTGAGAGTTTGAAGGGGTCAGATGGAGACGATGTCTGTGTCTTATTCTGGTGATGTAACACGGTTTGCAGGGAATGGTGCGGAGTATGTAACCCATACATGTAGTTAGGGTTATATAAGGGATTATTTCTATGCAGGGAGAGTGTGGTGGTCTGTGTGTCCATGTGTGTGTTTCTCAATCTCTCCCTCCATTTATTTATACCAGCATTGAGAATCTTCTCACTATCCTGACCATTAACTGACTGTTTGGTTAGAGATTTCTGGATTACTGTTTCCTCATTTTTTTCTCATGAATTTTTCTGGCCACATCCCTGCTGATCCTCTTACAAATAGTAGTGTTTTATCCATTTCACTTCCTCAGCCATGCTTTCAGCTCTTCTGGGGCTCTCCAACTTTGCCAATGTTCACCTTATTCAGCGCCACCACTCCCATCGCCACCTCTGCCAAACAACCTCAGATGGACTCCGCTTGTCCTCATTGATCCTCCTGCCTGCTACTGTGGGTGAAGTCAGGAGACTCTGTTGTTTTTTTCTCGGTCAACAGGGGGAGCTGTAGACGTTCCCCAGCAACACGCAGCACTGCCCCAGTTTCCTTAACTTAATGCTGCATGATTCTTGGGCTCCAGCCAGCTCTCAGGCAGCAGTTACATAAGAGCCAACAATTTTCTTTCCTTTTTTTTTTTTTTTTTTTTTCCTTTTTCCTGGAATTTTAAACTCTCCACTGATGTGTGACCTTCAGTGGTAATTGCCAATAAAAGTGCAGCAGACACATCTTCCAGGAGACAGTAGCAGTGGTGCATCTCGCTCTAGGTAGCACAGGGTTGATGGGGGCCTCGGGGCGAGAGGGTTTTCATTTTGGGTGGTGAGTGTGCACTTCCACCAAAGCAACACTTGTGAATTGTTTGAGGTCAATTTTATATTGTTAGCAGAATGCTATACAAATACTTGTTTTATTTGATTATGAAACAGTCAGTTTCCATGATTAAACAAGACAAGCCCTTTTCCAGAGAGATGAGGTCGAGCAGGGGTCACTGTGTCTGGCTGTTTTGGGATATGGGTTTAGGTGTGTTACTCTAAACACAAGGATGGTTTGAGTGTTGGCAGACCCTGGAGAAAGGTGCAACATCCACAGAAGAATACACAAATTTTTCTGGTCAGTGAAATCATATGACCTTAACTGCCATCTTATCTGCAGAGGCACTAAAGCTCATTGTGTCTATTTGTGTGGCACTGCCTCTGTGGAGATTTTATCACATATTCTGGGAAGCATAACAAGTGAAACTGATGCTAACAATTATGGGGTGAAGCAGTCTAGCTAATGCATATTTTAATACACAAAAAATTGCAGAGGAGCTGTTGACAATAGTTAACATAGCAAATGAGGTCAGATTACGCATATGATGGCTATCATGATCCAAAACCCAAAGCAGTGTTTAAATGTTGAACTGAATAAGAAGACAATTAGAGAAGTAGCTTAACTATAGTTGCATGAGTGATGCATCACCATTTTTCTGTGGAAATCAAAGTGTTGATGTAAAAGGAGGCTTGATACAGGGAAATTCCTGTCCAGTTGCACAATTAATCAGCATAAACCAGCACGACAGGGTAACAGTGGGAACATTTGCCCATGTTAGGTTGCATGTTTTTTTATTTAGTTTCTCACAGTCGCTGCCCCCTGCGCAATGACGTTTTGTGTTACGTGTGTGTGCGTGCCTATAAGTATTTTTATCTTTGTCAGTTCAGTGAGTTGTTTACTTCCTTGAACAACTGGAACTTTTTTGACCTCTGTGCTCTGTGGGCTATCATCACATTTTATTTTATTCTGTTTTATGTCATTGTAAATTGAATTTCTATGAAAACTGAAGGACTTAGTATTATTGTGCCAGGAAAATGATTTATGCCAGTATTTGGTTGCCAGTTTGCATTAGATTTTTTTCTTATTGTTTTAATCTTTTTTTTATTTTGCTCAGACTGCAAATGTATCCACAAACTTTGATGTTAGTGCTTTTATTTACATGTGTTTTTATTTTTAATCCCCTTTTTGCCATTTACTGAACTTGTTTTGTTAGTTCGTGTAGTTTGGAAAATGCACAGAAATTATGGTGTTTTTATACTGCATTTACTGCTCAAAGATTAGTTGTGATTCTTAATCAGATTTTGGAGAAAAAAGTGATTTTTTTTTTTAATTTTATTTTTACCACTGTCATATCATTTTGATTTTCGACAAACTTTCCAGTAGACAAAATAGGTTGATAGTTAAACCAAACTGTATTCCCCTCTGTGGTGCCACTAGGCTCACCTTGCGAGGCAGCTGGATTCGTGAGATCACGAGAAAATCCATCTTGTCAAGCTCACAGTTATGCTTTTGTGTCTGAACCACCAGTGGTTCGCCCCAGTCAGTGTCCTAGAACTGCTGGCAGCTACGGGTGTGGTTTAGGTGGGACAACAGCAAGAATCAATAGCCCGTGATAGACGATGATAGACAGATGGTTCATCCAATCACCTGCCAAGTATTTTTTCGAAAGTGCCTGCCCTTTTCCAAACAGTTTCCAAGGACAACTTCTCAGATGGTTCTGTGTAACAAACCATCTGGCGTGTCAGGTTACCACCAGGCTGGATTTACAAATAATTCTTGCGTGGTCTTTACAGAAACCAGTATGCACACTGAAATGAATGTGCATATTGGTACTCAGATGAGTGTCCATATTTTTGCTTTTATTGGCTCATAATTTTTTCTTTCTTTCTACTATGTATGTATGCTGTGTCATGAAGGAAATAAGCAGCAACATCTTGCAGCAGGAGGTTAATAGGAAACCACAGAATACTAAACACACCACAGTGCAGCATTGTAGCTAGTAGTCTATAGTGTGGTAAAGGCCCTTTTTAGCTTTTTTTTTTCTATGAAATGCTTCTGCTTTCCTGCTCCTATAGGTTAATGCTGCCTATCATCCATGCTGTACCACTAGACTAGTGCTGTGAGAACACTCAACAAAAGATTCATATTGAATTAAAATGATTTCCTTAGCAATCCATGATCACCAAGATCTCAGATAGCAACATGTTTTTTGTCAGCTTTCTCTCTATCCCTGGCTCTTTAAGTCACACACATTTATGATGAGCAGTTGTGCATGTGACTGTCAATCTTAGTGAGCAGTAGAAAGCTTGATGCCTAGAGAGGAGAGCAAGTCCTTACTGCATCAGTAAAGTTTAGCCATGAGGAATGAGTAGCTTGTTGAGTTTTTATGGAGGTGCTACTCTTTGGGGGCAGAAGCAACATAACTAATTCAACATCTTCAGACTTTGACTAACATCATCCTATTTATTTATTTATTTCCAATCAGCTGGCACCTCCACCTGAGCCTGAAGTCCCTGCCGAGGTGTGTTTAAGACCCATATTAGCGCGCTGCCCACTAATATGGGTTACTGCTGATCAGAGATCATCTATGATATCAAAATACTAACTCCATCTCATTGTACTTGTGCTCAGTCTTACACATCTCTTTATTTATTTTAGATAAGAGTCACAACCCATTCCCATGTATTTCCTCTTTTGAGGGCCCACTCGTTCACATCGCTCCCGCTGTGGAACTTGAATTACACTACATGTCTGCTTTTATCTGTCTGTTGCCTCCTACTTGTCCACTCATTTATTCTTCTCTCCCTCCCTCGGTTCATTTTTCCCTCCACTTCTTGATTTTTTTTAGTCCAATTTCCTGACCTTCTTTCAGTGGGGGTGGGGGGGGTTGAAGTCATTGGTGTTTTTCCATGCCAGATTGGTGCTTACAGTGTGTGTCAGTAGCTCACAGCTTCGTTATGTAACCTAGACAGAGCTATTTAATTTTTTTTCCCCTCATTCTCATGGCTTGTGTTTCTCCCCCCCCCCCCCGGCAACTCGTCACACTCTTACGTAAATAAATTGGGCTCTTTTGCCACTGTGTCTGCAAAGTAATGAGGGAGTCACCACATGCCAAAGTGTGCATCTTTGAAGACTCAGATGCCCACTTTTGACAAACCATTGTGGGAAATTTGAGAGTTTTTCTAAATTAAAGAACAAATGGTGCTGTTGGCATTATATTTTTATATATGTTTTAAATAAGCGATTAAATGATTTCTTCCTTATAAATAAACCCTTTGTTGTAATAGGATGTTTTATAAGTCCTCTCCTGCACGAAACCTTGCATGACTTTAATTCAACCTCACATTTTCCTTGACACAACCACTTCCCTCTTAACTGCATGATCTAATTTGCACCCAGTTTCCTGCATGCTAGTAAAGTGACTAATTTGCACTGTATTAACACCCTATTTTGTTTTCTAATTTCTCCCAAATTTCCCTTCCAATCGTTTTATTTCTTTCTTTTTTTAAATTTATTTTATTACTTTCTGCTAACTCACCTCACCTTTAAGGAGCTTGATCCCAACCAGCCACAGAAGCAACTGGAGGATCAAAGGAGGGTAGGTACTGAGTTTGGTCTGCCGTGGTCTGCTTCGGGTCTCCATCTTACTGATGGTCGACAACTGACTGTCGTGGTGCCCTCAGTCACACTGCTTCCACAGCATGGCGCTCACTCACTTCCCTGTCAGTTATATGATATGTAACGTGAGGTAAACCCACAGATGGACATGAACTTTTGATGTTCATCTTCTCTTTGATGGCTTTTGATGTATTTAACGTTTAGGGACTGTGCAGCACTGATTTACACCAAACCAATATGGGGCAACACTGAATGTCATCATATGATGAGATTTGAACATCACTGACTGAAGTCAGAGGACAAAGGTCAAATAACAAGATGGTGTGTGTTGTTTTTGTGAAGTCTTTCAAATCTTTGGTTAGGCTTCAAAGCTGGACACTGAATTTATTTTATTTTGTATTTATATTTATTCAAAAACTCTACTACAACTGTAGTAATTTTTAAGTTTTGATTCAGTCAGCTTGATGACCAAAATATGGATGGAACAAAATGGTGAGGCTCTCGAGTGGGATGGGAATAAATTATAATTCAAGATTTTCCAAAGAGGCTTAATTTTTTGTTTCTATGTAACCCTTTAGCCTTTTGATTTATATTAGGGGACTTAAAAATATTCATATAATTCTTGATTCTTTCGATATATTTATAATCTGACTTTGGGTTCCAGCTCCGTTTCTGTGACATGGTCACTGTAATTGGACTTCATCTCCTAACATCCATTTTCACTGACAGGGAGAAGCTCTGCGACAGATCTTGGTCAACCGATACTATGGGAATGTCAAACCGGGACAGAGGAGAGATAGCCTCACGACCTTCAGCAACGGTCCACTCACACCTGGAGCACAAGGAAAATCACCCACAGGTGTGTGTAACAATACAGTATCTGTGTATCTATATTGTTATGCTCATGAAGATAAGACGAGACAGATTTTAAATTATTAACTTGGTGACACTGGATCAATGCTGCCACAAGCTAAACACAGCACAAAAAATCAAACATTAAAATAGTTTTAACACACAAAACAGAATCCAGGAAGTCTCGCTGAATATTAGTCTAATTAGTCTAACTAGATCTATCTAGACCCTGATGAAGACTTGGAGTCAATACACGTTGGTCTGTTTGATTGCCTGTGCTCAAAGAATAAATGTATTATTTCACTTGAAGACGGAGTGCCTTAGTTTTTTTTCTCCATGGCTGTCTGTGCTACTTAAGGAATAATATTCAGCAAGACTTGCTGGATTCTGTTTTTTTGTGTGTTTTCACCTGCCCTACTAAAGAGCCCCTGTCACATGAGCCTCCTCCTGTTTTGATATATTAAAATAGTTTAGTTTATAACTCCCAGCTGTCAGCAACAGATTAGTTTGGTTATGAGTAAAGAAAAACTCTCAGCTTTAGTCATGCTATTTAATATTAATAGGAACTAAAAAAGAGGAAAATAAGCCAGCATAAATGATTGCATCATGTTGTTGAACAAGGCAGATATGAATGGAAAGAAGGTACCAGAGACATTTAGTGAAGTTAGTCATGTTAAAGTGTGGTGTCACCAAAAGTTCAGAAATCTTTACCATGGTTAAGTGGGATGATGGTCTAGTCAGATTGAAATTTGTATCTACTAGTGTAGAGGTGGAATTTTTAATACTTACTAATATGAGACATTATTTGCCCTTTTTACTTTCTACTATACATAAAATCTTTAAAATTATATGTTGATGTACAAAAATGAAATCCAGCCAGCCTTTCAAGTGTAGGAGTTATTTCAAATATGTATTTTACAGTGAAAGAAATCTCATCTGCTCCAGTTATTTAAGCTGGTACTGGGTAAACGTTCGGTATATTTTAGTAGATTTTAATGGTCACTATGGGCTCGATTAAAAGTAATCATTGTATATTTCACAAGGAAAGTGTTAACAGGTTATTTGGAACTTCCTCTCATCCAGGAAATGTTTGTCAATTAGTTACACAGATTGCAAAGAATAGTCAGTGACAGAAGTCATAATTTCCACTGGGTAGCGGTTAACACAAGATAGCTTTCATCCGGGCCGACATCGCCCACTTGGACCACATTGTGTTCTATATTATGATACGTTTTGTGCATATGTGTATTGTGTTCACAGTAACACATTTGCGGAAGGCTGTACATATGTGCAGAAAGCTGTTGTTATAATAAATTAAAGCATCTTCATCCATCTGTCTCTCAATCTTTGCTCAAGCGAGACTGACATTGACAAGTTTAACCGAATGTTCGTAACTGACATTAATTCATTCCAGCTCTGTATCTTGCTCTATCGCTCATCAGAGATATGACTCATCGTTCATCTCTAGTGCTGCAGAGCAGAGGAAAAAATAAGATCTTATTCACAGCCATGGCCTTGTACTCCTTTAAGGCCATGGACCTCGGCTGTGCTACTGAGCATACTGGCTCTCTCCTCAGCATAACGCAGGACGTGCTGTTGCCAAGCGACCAGAGAGCCAAGCTCCATCTAGAATGGGATGTGTTGTTGATTCAGTCACTCGCCCAGCCAGAGATGGCTCTGATGGGTGCTGTTATCTCACCACTGCTTCCCTGGGTGGCTGTGGTAGCCAGCAGCAGGAATAGGAGTTAAAGTACCTCCATGGATTACAGACACGTCTGATGTGATATTGTTATTTGTGCACCACGGCTGAAATGATTGAAATGATACCTGTGGCTCCTTCCATGTATCACAAACTCTTCTTATCAAAAAGCATCCTTGGTTTAAAGATGCTTTGGGCTCTTAATTAAAGCCACTACATGTACAATGTTTATATGATCATAGCATCTTTCAGATTAATCAGATGGCATAAGATCTGGTGCGATTAGTGTAGTCTATGAATTCCTGGTAGCTCTTTCATCTCAGTGTCTCCAGACAGGATCTGTGGTGGAGAGGCAGCAGCTTGCATTGTTGTCTACTACAGTGGGGGTTTTTTTTGTTTGTTTTTGTTTGAAAACATTAAACTTTGTTGCCCCTAGTGGTTGAAACAAACAAATTCTACACATAGCGCCTTTAAAAATGTATTTATATGCCTTAAACTGCTCATTTATTACTTTACTGTATACCGTAAAAATTTGTGTTTGCATCTAGTCCTTAATAATCTGCTATCTGTAATAAGCCAGCTAGTGACCAGCTAGCATTAACATTTTATATAGAACTGAAAAAAATATTTTATTAATCGGCAACTATTTTGATAACTAATTATTTATTTTAGTCCCCAGATATTTTTCAAGAAAAATTGCCATACATTCTGTCATTCCAGTTTCTCAAATGCAGTTTTTTATATATATATAAAAATATCTTTGCGTTTTGGATTGTTGCTGTGACAAAAGAGGCAATTTGGATATATCACATTGGACATTTGGAATTATAATGGACATTTTCACTATTTTTTGACATTTTATAGACGAATAATCAATTAACTGAGAAAATAATCAGCCTATTAATCGATTAAAAAAAAATAAACATTAGTTGCAACCCTAGTTTCACATCCTATTTGTTTACTGTTAGCTTACTGTATTATGTGCTTAACCAGCTATATTTCTAAGTTTAAATGTAGTGACTTATGATCTGGATAACAGCATCCATCAAACTGCATAAGGCGTGCAATATGATGAAAACAGTCAAGCACTTAAATTATGAAATGAATCATCAAATATATCAGAATTTCAAAAAAAAATGTTGTCCTGACAGAAATCTGAATATAAATAAATTAGTGTATGTGATAATTATATCTCTTTTGTGACTACAGTTGTCAGCTCCGGGGTTGGAGGTCGAGGGGAGCTGAGTTTGGCAGAGGTCCAGTGCCACCTGGACAAAGAAGGGGCTTCTGATCTAGTCATTGACCTCATCATGAATGCTACCAGCGACCGGATCTTCCAGGAGAGCATACTGCTAGCCATTGCTTTACTGGAGGGTGGGAACACGGTCATCCAGGTGAGCACGGGGGTTACTGGGTTCAACAGTGCAGAGGAGGGTGGATGGGAAGTGTTAATGAGGTCCGACACTCACACGTCTAGCCTGCAATTACAGTAAATGGCACTACTAAAAGCATGCCTCTTCAGAGAGGCATGAGCAGAATCTCAACAAGTAGATGTTATCTCAGGGGTTCAAAGCTGTGGTGTCAAAAATGTAAGCTATTGCCCAGGAGCTCCATTGCGGTCTCCGAAATGGAAAAAGGAAAGTTTTTCAGTTGTCAGTGTAACAAACTGGACACATTTTCAAAGCTGGACTTCAGTCGGATACAGAAAGCATCTTAACATGTTTGAACTTATTGACATTTTGTGTTGTGAAAAAAGGGAAAGTGAGTTTTGGCCATGGATAGAGAGGAGAAAGGGAAGTCAGAAAGGAGGAGGAACAGTAGTCTGCTGGGAGAGGTCCAAGCTGTGCAGCCAAACACATCATCGCCTCCCCACAGCCAGCCAGGGGTTGCTACAGCAACGCAACTCTTTGCGAACCTCGTAGCAAGCAAGTTGAGAGGGGAGAGTTGCTGTGTTTGCAACTGCTTTATTTCAGCTTTGCAGGGTGGAGTGTGCCTGTCTGTCTGTGTGTGTGTGTGTGTGTGTGTGTGTGTGTGTGTGCGCGCCTGTGTGTCTGCATGCATGTACTAGAATATGTTTATGCATGTCTTTGTGACCAAGTGTGTGACTGCGTACTGCTTGTAAGCTGTCTATCTGTGTATTCTGGTTTTGTGGTTTGTGCATGTGTGCTTTTGTGTGTTGTCTTGCATAAACAGGCCCGTTGCATAATAGGCTCCTATTTGCATTGTGCCGTTACCTGACAAGGCCTGACTTCCCAGAGTGTACACAAAGGCACTCACATGACTCCTGTTACATAAGCTGCTGCCTGCCTCCCTGCCTGGGTGAATGACGCCCAGAGCCCCGGGCCTCTTAACATTCCAACTGGACTCTTAACTGGGTCATGCTTTGCTGGTGAAAAGAGGGCAATAAAAGGCACAGCCTTTCAGAGGCCTAAGGAGAGATCCAGTAGATTTTGGTAGCTCACTGGTGCTCTGAGGAAAAGGCGCTCCCTACAGCCTTCCTTAGGACAGATGACCTCATCTGACTTGTTGACTTTGCTGTCATTTCATGAGCTGATTGACCCTTATGAGGTCAGGCAACAATGAAGAATATCAGGTTCCACTGCTAAATGTAGCCTGTGGCATGCATTTTGTACTGGGTGTGGGTTTTTTTGTTTGTTTTGTGCACCCCAGGTCATTGTAAATGTTTGCAAAGTTTGAGTTACAGTTTTGAATGTTAATGTTTTACACATTTCAATATCAGAGAGTGCTTAGGTTGCAAATTACAGCCATTAGTCACAGTTATTGTACTATATAAGGGGAAAGCACTAAAGCTTTTTGTGTAAATAGCTTTGAATTTAGTGAGATAATTTACAGTATCTCAGTCTGTATTTCTACCTCTGGTTCTGACTGTAACACTGCTGTTTTCGTACTTTACATTTGCTGGTAAAAAAGAACCTCAAAGACAGCTGCCTTTTAGTGAACTTGATAAGCAGAGTAGTTTATTGGCTTAAACAAGGAGCATGATGAATTATAAAGGAGCCTCTTGTTTCAGAATTTAAGTTAGGTGTTTTTGTCCTCCTTTGGCATGGCACAGGGACAAGTAAGCTTTTCATGTATGGTCCAGAGTGAATTTACAACACATCAGCAGATGCATCACATTTCCCTGTCTTACATAACGATGGGTTGCCGGCCCCCTTTTTAGGACAGAAGGCTTCTTGTTGTCTAAATGAAAAGCAGGACAAAAACATGCCCACAGATTTCTCCAAGCAGTCTGTTTGTTTGTTTTTGGGGTAATCCAGGGTCGTAGCCTAGCCAACAAAATTTCTGGGAAAAAGCAAGTATAAGAGAAGGAGATGGAGAGCTGTTAGTTGGCTTCAGAATGAATTCATCCAAGGCCCAGAGCTCTATGCTAGCTGGGCTCGATATGGCAGCCCTGAGGGATAGGGTAAGTGTGTTAGTGAATACAAAGAGAAATGGGTCAGGACACAGGCCTACAGGCCTTATCCTGGCTCTCCTCCTGCATGATGTTTAGGTGTAACACCCTCAACAGGCCATCAGTGCTCCCCTCCCCAGAGATGTTTATCTGCTTGTTATAGAGAGGTTTCCACGACGCTACATGCAACATGTGAACATCAGGTGAAGAATAGTAGGGGCTCTGCCCTTTGTTATTTTTCCTTTTATTAAATCCTAATAATTGCATTCTTTGGGTTGTCAGGTATTATCCTTTGCAGCCATTAACATTTCATTTGGTTGTAGTAACTGCACCAACTCACACATTTACTTGTTGCCAGAAAACAACAACACACTGCACTTTTTTGTCCATATACGTTTAAAAATACCTTTCATGAATTATCCAAAACAAATGCGGTCACAATAATGACTAAGCTAAGTGTAGTTCAAGCCAAAAATGGCATTTCATCCCCAGTGAAAACTAATCCCTCATACCTTCAGTGTGTTTCTTACTTATGTTTAGCAGTCATGTACAGTAGTGGTAGTCCTTGCTCAGTTAGTCTATTTGATGATTATATGTCTTCAAATGTAATAACCAAGTGACAACAGAAAGAAATCTGTAGTTTGGTGTTTCAACAGAGAGTAATGTACTGACTTTGCAAATTTTAGTCCAGCAAGGAATGACTTTGGCTTTTGGCCTTGTACACATATACACTTTTCACGTTTCATTCATTCCTATGCAATGGCACCAACATCTGTCAAACATTTATTTATTGAACTACATAACTTCACATCAATAATCTAAGTCTGCATAAATTGTCATAGGCAAGATAACAAATTGTCTGACACATATTCTCACACCCTCTGAGTTGTTATTCAGTATAGCTGAGAGATAAGACACTACACGTGTAGTAGAAGAAGACACGCAGCACACATATTGTAGCATAAAACTTCACTCTTGCATACTAATCTGTACACCCCATCAGCACATGCACATACACACACACACACACACACACACACACACACACACACACACACACACACACACACACACATGCACTCCAGGATATACTTAGAGGCTAGAAAGCTTATTCCAAAAACAGCCCTTAGAGAGAGTGTGTTTGTTTGTGTGTTATGTAAGAGAAGAAGTGTAGAAGCACTGCTCCTCCCAGACCACCATCCATCTTCTCATCACTGTCTTCATGACCTCAGATCCTGTCACAGGAGCAAACAGGTGCCACCACTCTTACTCAATAGGCTTGTTGTGGCACGCAGCTCCCCTCAGCCCCTTCCAAGCATGGTTCGCCCCCCCACCTCTGCTTGGTTCAAGTTCGCTTTACAGCCACCTCTTGGAAAGCTTTAAAAAGCTTCTGCAAAGTGAGTTTCCAGGCATCGGTGTAATCAACATACCACCTCTCTTCTAACTGCGGAGTGGGCAGGAGATTCTCCTTTTAAACCCCTGTTTATAGTTTATAAGTTTAATGATTTCAAACCTGCCTAGTGCAGCTTTTTTGTTGGACCAGTGCATCTACAATTTAGTTGTTGTTGAACTCACTGGATACACTGTCCATGACATTGCTTGGCTTGTTGACTGTGCAGTTTCTTGAGCAGTTTCAAGCGTATTTCACTTTAATTTCAAGCTCCTATCTGGCATTCTCATCGTAGCTTCAAAGAGTAGATCTCTGTGGTTATCAACTGGGCGGTGGCAGAGTACACCATAGACGCCCTCCAATAAGCACAGAGATGGCTTTGTCACTCACCAAGGTGTCAGGCTGGAAAGGCGGGAGCACGGATAAAAAGAAAGAGAGAGCTGGTGGTATAAACAGGCCTTACATAACTGGCCCGTGTTGATGCCAAGAGCCGGGGTGGCAGCTGACGGGGAATGGAGAGAAAAGTAGAAGTGCAGGATAATCAGAAAGGAGGCCCCACTGTGCCACCATGTTGAATCTTTAAAATAGGAGAGAGAATTATGAGTTGACCTAAACCTGCTGTGCTGAACATGACTGGCAGCCCCAGGATCAGCAGAGTATGTAAAGGGCTAAGCCGCCTTAGGGGCACTAGCTGAGGCTGATTGGCTGATGACCATTGTCTTTAAAGAATGACTCAGCAGTCAATGGGGAGAAGTGGGGCCTAAATTTGGTACACAATGCTCAAAGTGGTTGTTATCCAAGTTGTTATCTGAACCTGTTCCCTTATGTAAGGCAGTGCTTAAAACTGTCTATCATGTTACGTGATCTCTTGTCAGCTCTGCTAGGAAATGGAATCATATTTCAAACAAACACAAACCCAACAATGCGACAGTTCACTGCTCAAGTACAGCATGGAACATGTGACTTGCTTAGTTTGTACTTTTTACTGTTACTGTTGACCAAATATTTATTAATTGTCTAGATCCAGACTCGGGAACATGTTGAAGGAAAACTATTGTCGCTCATCAATACCTCATGTTCACTTTGGTTTGAAGCTTTCTTAAGTGTTTTTTTCATGTCAACCTATGGGCTGTATATTGTTTTAAATGCTGATATGATACTGATACCAAAACAATGCGTTTTTGATACCTTACTTTCAGGAATATTGGTGTGCTACTGAATCTGTTTTTCAAAAAACAAAATAAGCTAAACTTCTCTAATGTTGACTAAACATGTGCAGCAACACAAGAAACCCCCCCCCCCCCTGACCAAATGAAAGACAGCCTGACATTGGCAAAATATCATCAAGAAACCAGAAACTGTGTGATGTGATCAAAGAAGGATGAGCACCAGTCTGAGGAAGCATCCGATGCCAACTTTCAGTATTTGTCAGCATTTGATACTCTGGACACATTTCAGTTACCAAAAAAGCACTGAGGTTTGGTACGTAGACCTGTTCAAACAGACACTGTGCAGACAGAGATCAGGGCAACAGTTGTTGCATGTTGTTCCTTTTGCCCGCGGCATATATGACAGACAAATGTTGACAAAATGATTCCCTTTGCATTGGTGAAGAAATTGAGTTATTATGGAAAGAGTCATGAGGTCTATTTAATATGGTAATCATGTAAAGCTGCTATCCTGGAGCTGTTGACTCTGTCTGGAAAAGTCAGCCTGCTTGCATAAGTCTTCTGCTGACTCTTAATCAGATCACTATCAATGAACGACCCTATCTTGTCAACAACATGATGTTAACAGCTTGAGAAACAAGCAAGACAAACTGTTGCATAAAAGAGAGGAGCAAAACAACTCCGATTTACTTAATGCATTAAGTGTTCTACATCTCTCAGGACTTAAGTCAGGTGACCCGCAGAGATTCTCTTTAAATAGCTTTCACTGTTTCATATTTTCATAGATTTTCTATGCAGATAACGTCACTTTAGTGCTGTGCACTGCACTTGCATGTTGTTTCACTGTTTGCATGTCTTTCCCCTCTCTCATAAACTTAACTGTGTTGAGCTAAACCTGGAAAGAGTCTTACGTAACAAGCTTTCAAAACTGCCCTAGAATCTATGTATGTGATAACTCCTGCTTGCATCGAACCCACCACACCTCTCCTCCCACTTTTGGACCCTCCCTCCTCCCTCTCACACCACACGCTCACTTCGTGCCGTTCTGGCACTGAAAAGTAGGGCAGGGTTTTCCTCTCTCCCTCTTCCTCTCCCTCTCTCCATTGCTCACCCTCTGTGGGCTGATGTAACAGTGTTAGAGCTGAGGCGCAGTGTGCCCTCACTGTAACCACTCAGCTGATTACAGGTCTTATGTAAGGAGGGATTGTCGAGAGGAAAATGGGACAGAACATATGAGCCTGTTGCAGAAAAACAACAGCTCCGTGCCTACAAGGCTTTCAAACAAGGTGGCCCTTTGTACAGTCGGCTATAGGCAGAACATTTCCTTCCTCACTATGACTTCACAATCCTCTTACTCATGAGGGAGCAAACTTCTCTGTTGCATAGTTGCAAAGTTCATAAAAGTAGAAATCTGTGGTCTTCTGCAATCACACAGGTGTAGTTTCGATTGCAGGGCAAGTGAGTCTGATTCCATGAATATTGTAATGTTTACACAGCAGTGTGTTTTTTACCTGCATGTGGAAATTTCTGTACACATTTGTTTGTGTGTAAGCATGTGCACACCTGTACAGTATATGCATATATGTTCTCAGCAGGTATGTCTGACTGCATGTAAATCCCAAATCTCGTCTTTGTTTTGCTGTTGCATGTCTGTGTGTGTTAACGTCCCACATAGTCCTCAGTGTTGTATGTTTACTATTGTGCATATTTTGTTTACAACTCATATTTAAGTCAATACAATTGACTCTTTATCAATAGTTTTATTTTTTATTGTTTTATTGTTGGCTCTTCCATTCATATATAGGTATATATTTTGTGAACAGTAGCCTAGCTTTTATAATTTCTTGCACCGTGCACTGCCTGGGAGTTTGACACAACAACATTTCACTATACAGTCTTGTATGCATATGTGACAAATAAAATCTCTTGAATCTTGAATCTTGAATCTTGGATCAGGGTGCCAGAACCGTGTTGTGCCCAGGGGGCAGAGAGCAGATGGTGTAAAATCAGGTGAGCACAGTGAGGCCTGACAGCTTGTTTTCCTGGCGCTGTGAGAGGAGGGTTATGTAACAGCTTCTAACAGAACCTCTTGCTCTCAAGGCAGTGTAGAAACTACAAGAAAGACCACAAAACAGTGATAAGAAGTGGCAATAAGAAGTTACTAAATAACAGATGACATCTTATACCTTGAAGACCTTGTTCTCTGATCAAAGTGAAATTTCAAAAGAAACATTGCTGATAACATATAAAAAAGAAAGCAGAGAGTAGTGTATAAACTCTCTCTTCTCCAACCTTTCTTTTAAACACAGAGAAGGGTAAAACACACTGAAATATTGCTGAAAGTAAAGTACATGTTACACGTATTGTCCTCTTCCTTTTTATTTCTCTCCAGCGGTCATTCTTCCAACGTTTAACAGGGGACAACAAATCTGAAAAATTCTTCAAGGTGTTTTATGAGCGCATGAAGCTGGCCCAGCAGGAGATCAAAGCCACTGTGACGGTCAATACTAGTGACCTGGGCAGCAAGAAGAAGGATGAGGAGCCACCAGACAAAGACACACCAGCACGCAAGAAAGGTTAGGGGTCACCAAACCTAACAGAGTAAATGTCGGATCATACTCTCAAGGGAATCACGACACCATTATACTGGGAATAAACCTTTGTTGTCCTTTCATCTGTGTACATGACATTCAGACTCTAAATGTCCTATATATTGAAACTGAAACTGCCACATCATTTATTTAGTTTATTCTTCTTCTGAAGGCATTGATTTCGGTCTTTTAATTCAGTTTTAGGTCATAAAATCTTATGTTTTCACTGGTCGAGAGATCCAAGAAAATACTTTTTTTCACTTTATTTAGGAAAAATAAAGTGAAAAAAAGTATTTTCTTGGATCAGATGATAATTTCTTAAACTAAAGGAAATCTCTCTTCCAGTGAAAACATGTTTCCTTGAAAAAAGCCTTTGTAAATGTTAATGATTTTAAGATTAAATACATGACTTCTTATTCTTTGTAACATTGTATGTTATCTCCAGTAGTTGGTGTTTGACTAACTCGCTTATTCCTGTGGCTAGTCAAAGACGTGCCAGTGGTGGCAGTGGTGACCGAGGAGGTGAAGGAGCAGCTAGTAGAGGCTTCCGCTGTCACCAAGAAGGCCTTCACGACCTACCGCCGCGAGGCTGAAGCAGAAGAGCACCAAGCGGCTGCTGATGGCTCCCCTGTTCCGACGGCTGATAAAGGGCAGGAAGAAGGCGAGATGAGCGTCATTATCACCATCATGCAGCCCATCTTACGCCTCATGCAGCTGCTCTGTGAGAACCACAACAGAGATTTGCAGGTCAGTCATTACTCAAGGGGAATTGTTTGTTGTTACACTAGACAACCCCCCACCCCCACTCCGTTTGCCTGCCTGCCCTGGCCCTTCACATGCTAACATTTCCTGACCTGTGTTCTGAATTTCTATCACCACATTCAGTTACACAGAAACGAAACCATGTTGAAAATAGGCACCGTTTGCAGAACTACTTGTTGCAGCTGTTTCCATATCTGGTATGTCTTGGTCTGGTTTCACTATGAGGAGTGTGTTGGTGTTTAGTAATGGCTAGCACAGCAGCCCAGACAGTAAACTTCCTGTCTTGCACTGATTCTGTTTATACATAAACCCAGGCCAGGCCTTCATTAAAGTATAGTTGGCTCGGTGCTGAATCGCTGCGTCTCGCCCGGTCTGACCCAGTGTGGGTGCAAGATATTGATTTACTGCTAGCCATGCAGCACAGATGATCAACGCATTGAGATGTTTCTGTTCCTTCACAACACATTGCACATCACTGCAGTAATTGTCTGGCTGTTGAATAGAATTACATACTGAAAAGTAGATGAGCCGTCACGATTCCTAACTTGATATATTTAATTGTTATTTCAAAGAGAGAGAGAAGACGTTTCAGATTCCCCGAGTAGAAGCTTAAGGGACAGTTTCTGGTACCAAAGGTCTCTTCAGACTCTGAAACCATGACTAACCTGCTCAACTATAAGCTGCATTAATCTTTTTTTTTTGTCTCCCCCTGAAAATGTGCTGTGTTTTCACTCTGTGGGACGTCTACCATTTTGAAGTTATGCCTCTATTATTTGTAGCTTTAAGAGACATGCGGTGTTGTTAAAAAAAAATAAAAAAAAGATATACCACACTGCCTATATGGGGGATAACATGAGCCCTGAGAAAGAGGCATATGCCAATATGAATCTTTATTTTATCTCCATCCATCTCCAGAACTTTCTGCGCAACCAGAATAACAAGAACAACTATAATCTGGTGTGTGAGACACTTCAGTTCCTGGACTGTATCTGTGGCAGCACCACAGGAGGTCTGGGGCTGCTGGGGCTCTACATCAATGAGAAGAACGTAGGACTCATCAACCAGACTGTGGAGAGCCTGACTGAATACTGCCAAGGTCCCTGTCATGAGAACCAGGTGATACATGTACACACAGAGAAGCAGACATTTAACTATAGTAGTTGGTGTTTAGTGTCTAGTTTGTCTTGTCATTTATCTAACTGTATAAAGCCTTTTTTTCATGTGGATGTTCAAATGTTGTTCTGTTCCACACACTCAAATTATCCCCAGTTTATGTCAGAGTGACCTTTTCATTTCAGTAAACATACTGGTGGTTTTGTTTGGGCCGTATTGTAATTAGTCCTTTTCATGCCCAGCACTCAGCTGCCACACTGAAGCTATGCAGTCGCTTGTCTTTTTCCAACAGTGTAACACCAGCCTACTCTGGGCAGTGTGCCTGTGTTTGTTCTTTGGCATGGATTAGCATTGCTTGGTCTTCTCACATGATGGTGGCATCCTCTGTTCCTGCTGCTGTGGGGTCATTTTATGGCAAGTGTGAAACTGGCATGGCTAAACAAGCAACTGGCTCAATACAGACACTGTTTGAACTGATTTCAATTCCCTCGAACAGTGTTAGAAGGGGGAATGCCAGACTAAACAAAGCTCTTTGTTCATATGTACTGAGAGGAAAAAAAGAAGGAAACTGGTTGAATTATTTTTGTCTGTGTTTTATGTATTTAGTTTGTGTGTTATTAAGTATCTTTGTTATATTGTATCAAGATATTTCCTCCAGACCACTTGGCTGCCACATGCCAGTGTTTAATTTTGGGGAGTGACATGTGTTTGCCAAAATAAACAGTAATTTGTGAGTACAAAGCCAACACTCATGAAACTTGGCCATCAGTTATGAAATGTGGCCTGCCTCATCAGTACATGACTGTGCCAGAGTTTGCAAACTTCATGGAATTTGATTGATATGGTGCACCACAGAAGTATAAAATACCTGTTTTTTTAGCCAATAATTGTTTACTTGATAATATTTTAATCTGGAATGCTGATCAAAGCTGCTGTTAACCAATCAAATTCCAGCTGCCTAAGAGCACAATTTTACTATCCCAATCTTTTTTAAATTTTGAACAGCAGTATGTTACTGCTATTCAAGAATCATCTTGAGAATTTCTTGGTAAGTTTCCAACATGGTAACCTGCTGTGACAAATTTTGGCCTTCAATTGCCATTGAATATAATAAAAGAAAATCCTTTGATCTATGATTTTTCAGCCAATATCCAATAAAGAAATATTTTTGCAGTCGTCTTTATAATGGAAATCCAATCTTCCACAAATTTGGTTTGCATATTTTTGTACTGTGTTGACAAATATGTGGCAGAGCAGTTTCTCATTCTGCCTGAATACTACGGATTAGTGCTAGTTTAGTGATATGTGTTCTTATCTGATCATAATTGAATACATTGGTCTGCTGTACTCTATGTTTACAGAAGTTATCAACAAAACTCAAGCAACATCAGAAAACATTAAATTTTACATAAATGTCCTGTTAAACAGGATTCTGCCTTTTAATAAGATTGTTGCTACTGGTTAAAACTGGTTACTCTTCTGTTCCAGTCTATATTTTTATTTATCTTTATTTAATTTGTTCTTCAGAACTGCATTGCCACTCATGAATGCAACGGTATCGATATCATCATCGCTCTCATCCTTAATGACATCAACCCCCTAGGCAAGAAGAGGATGGACCTGGTGCTGGAACTCAAAGTGAGTGATCATCAATGTATTCAATGCTTCTTCATTTGTAACACTTTTATGGTTACATAACCAGTTTGTTAGTCTTTATTTTTCTCTTTAATGGTAATTTTATTTTAACTCCAGTGGAAAATTGTTCACATGACAAAACATCACATCTTGCCAAAGAGAGTTGGATTGTTGAAAATAAGTTTGAAAACATGAACATGAGACATGACATTCAAAGTCATACAGGCAGACGTGAATCACTTAATTACAGAGTTACTGTACCAATTACATCACTGATAGTAGTTCTAAAAAATAATAATGTAGTGCAGCCACAAGTTTTTATGATTATGATTACAGACACACCCATGTGCTATAAACTACTTGGCTAGCTAGAGCTAAGACAAACTCTGTAGCAAATAATTCCAAGAAATCACTAAATGGAAAACGTCTTGGAACACTGTTATTATCATGCCTGATCAGGATGAAGTAAGAATATTTCTCTTTACTAGTCATTGATTTACTGCTTGTGTCATGAGCATCAGGTAGAGAAAATAAACCACGGCTGATCGGTGCTGTTCCCTCTCCTGTTTCATCTTTTCATAGAATAATGCCTCCAAGCTTCTTCTTGCAATTATGGAGAGTCGACATGACAGTGAGAATGCTGAGAGGATACTGTACAACATGAGGCCTAAAGAGCTGGTGTGTGTGTGTTACATCTTGCAAATCATCACAGAATTAAGAAGGATTAAGTGGACATCTATCTGACAGTAGTCTATTTTCTTGCAGGTGGAAGTAATCAAAAAGGCCTACATGCAGGGTGAGATAGAGGTGGAGGAGCCGCAGGAGGGTGAGGATGGAGAAGAGGAGCACTCTGCATCTCCACGCAATGTTGGTCATAATATCTACATCTTGGCACATCAAGTAAGCCACCAACTATCCATAACATTAGCGTGGAGACAGACACACCCATGAGCAAATGCTGTAGCACATAAATGGCCATATAATATAGTACATGTCCAATCGATTTTCAGTAGCCTCACTGTTACTGTATGTTTGTGTCATTTCCAAGGGCTGCTAAAGACATGTGATACCTGCCACTCTACACTCAGCTCCTCTTTTTCAGCCCTCAGGCTGTGCACTGCTCAATAGCAGTGTCTGTTCAAACCATGATTTAGGTTAACGCCAACAGTTATGCAACACCTACTGTCAATCCATACCCCGCAGCCTTGTGCTTGAATGAATGGAACATCTTGGATTTAAAGAAAGAATAAATAGCATGTTCTGTACCCCGCTGTTAAATACCAACAATGTTGGCTCAGTGGTGCAAGTTAACACGTGTACATATTTTAAGCAAACCCGGCTGGTAGTAATAGAGACAATCTTTGTGATGATTATCAGTCTGATGATTATCTGTTGAACTGTTATCAATGGTTTGATGTTGTTGTCGTTTCAGTTGGCCCGTCACAACAAGGAACTGCAGGCCATGTTGAAACCAGGGGGGACGTATGGAGAGGGTGATGAGGCCCTGGAGTTTTATGCCAAACACACAGCTCAGATTGAGGTCAGTTGTTGGGTCCACGTCCCAGCTAAACTGTGCCATTTTGGATCTGCTGCTGTCATTTTTGTATTTTATTTTTAATTCACTTTATTTATATATTCCCACACCCTCACTACTGTATGCCCACTATCTAAGATCTATTATAAGACGTTTGTGTTAGCCTGAGAAGATTGCAACATGTTTTTGCATTACAGTTGACTTGAGGCATGTGATAGTGTTTTTCTTGGCCCGCTCTTGAGTTTCATTGTGTACCTTCACAGAATGAAAAGCACCTTCGGCATGTTTGCACGTTTTCCTGTGTGAGCTTAATGAGACTAAGGAATGCTGACTGTTGACAGTGTTCTCATCTTAAGTTGTTGGTTCAGTTTATCGCTTTCATAAAGTAAACAACTTTTTTTCTCACTGCAAAGTAAATTTTGTAACAATAACCAGTCGGACCATTTGAATTCTTGAAACAGCCTATTTGCATATTAAGTATTAACACTGAGTTTTACAGAAGTACAGCACAGGCTCAAGGTTTTGCCCGTCCCAGTGACATAGGGTGTGTGATTGGTGGCTGCTGCTGTGGTTATGTCCAGATTGTACGGCTGGATCGCACCATGGAGCAGATAGTCTTTCCCGTGCCCAACATCTGCGAGTTCCTCACCCAAGAGTCCAAGCTGCGTGTCTACTACACCACAGAGCGGGATGAGCAAGGCAGCAAGATCAATGACTTCTTTCTGCGCTCTGAAGACCTCTTCAATGAGATGAACTGGCAGAAGAAGCTGCGAGGTACTCAAGAGGCTACTGGTAACACAAACACCGTTCCCTGTGCGTTTTTCTCCTCAACTCTTTATTTCTTAGTGCCTGGTTTACACGCTTTCCTCTTGCATCCCTCCAGGCCCCTGAGGACCCCCCATCCCTCCCCCCTTGACACTTAAGCCCCTTTCAAATATACATATATAAATCTAACAGGAACTTAGTCAAATTTCCCCTACTTGTCATTCTGGCAGTTCCCAACTCATGATTTAATAAGATTTCCCAAAGTCTTCCTCCACCTCACTTGTGATCATAACAAACGGCACAATAAAGGATATGAAGACTTCAGTCACCAACCTTCTAATGTTACAACAGAGATTATACAATTAAAAATGGCAGGACAGTAGATATAAAGGATTGCACTCCTCCCTTGAAGGTATTTCTGTGGTGTCTAACATATTAGCGCTGAAATCAACATGGACAATTCGCTACAATAAAAAAAAAAAAACAGACAGCAACAAGGGAAACTACAGCCACACAATGTCTGGTGATTCCAGGAACTCCAAATATGTAAATACAAATAAAGAAAAATCATAAACATTTAAGACTGTAAGACAGGTCTAATCCATAACTTTAAGTTTCACTTGTTGAACTGTAACTGTCTGCGCCTGAGTAAAACAGGCTTAATTCACAGACATTACACCTCATCATGTTTGATTTATAATAAACAAAAGTCCTGGCTGCTTTGACAACCCGTAGGAATATGGGACAAGCCTGCTGCCTGTGCTCCTTCTATCTGGCAGTCTATGCATAAGGACACAAAATATTCACCTGTTAAATCACACACTATTTAGCCAATCTGTATGAGAACACTCTCCTTCTGTGCCTTTCCCAACTGGCTACTGTTTTTGGCATTGCTCCAATCCTTGACAATTAGAAAAAACTGTATTCTGTAATGGTCTTGTCATCTGTAAACAGGTTCAAAACTTTTTTTCTATACTATTATTAGCTGTAAACAAAACACCGACTCATCCTGACCAACAATGTTGCAGGTTACATGTGTGAAAGGGGCTGCACTCTGCTTCTTTTTAGCTTTGAAGCCTGGAGGGATGGATGCAGAGACAGCATGTAAACCTTGATAAGCAATGTATAAACCTATTTAAAATACAGTACAGCATGACTTAAGTAAAGGTTAAGATGTGATTGCAATATATATTCTGCAAGTTTGTAAATGAATGCTGTGTACAGCCAAGTGGGAGTGATGTCAGATATGTGAGTGTGATGTAGTGGATGATTAACACAATACTTGTAGTCAGAATGTAGAGTGTTGCAAACAATTTGAGGTATGATTACAATGTCATGTTCCCATATTTCTTCTCTCTGAAAAAGAAAAAAATAAGGAAATGGAAGGCAAAAGAATATGTTCTGGCAGGAATTCATGTGGTCAGAGTATTAAGCTTAACACCATCCATCCTTTTTTTAGTTTTGTGCTTCTGTGTAGAATGAGTTGAGGGCGGAAATGGTGAACTTTCAAGCATGAAAGATTGATCAACTAGTGTTTGAGAGGTCATGTTTACATGATTTTTCCCCTGCAGGACAGAGAGAGAACACAATTTGGATGACTTATTTTGTATTCTACACACAAGTGTAGAATGTTGTGTCTGGTCTTGGAAAAACAGAAGCCTGTCCCAGTCTTATTTTAGTTTTAAGGTATTATTGGTATTTCTGCTTTACTGGACAATTAGCAGAGATGGATGCAACATGTGATAAAAGTCAGGATATTGAGCTTAGGGTGCATCTTAGCCAACTCAGTTAGCAGGATGCTCCAAGTATTAATGGGATTAATGGGATTAATGGGTCGACCTGATTAGTCTACCTGCCGGTTTGAGGTCAACTTACATCCACAGATCGAGGCTGGGTAGTGAATGCAGTTTAGCTTCCAAGACAGAAAGTGTGAGATCAGGAGCAGGATGCTAGTCTCTTTTCATTTTAATCCATAAACCATAGTTGTGCAGGCCTGAACATTATTTTGAGTTTCTCTTTCAGCAGGGTAGGTCCCTATTGACCCCCTGGCTGATGATGACTGCAGTGAAGTGACTGTTTTTGTTGTTTTGTTTCTCTCTTGGTAGAGGAGCATGTTGTGGCCTGTCCCATGGTCAGGCCTGAAGGCATCTGGTTTGTCTATTGTGTGTTAACACGTGACAATAACCAACTATCTTCTATCTGAATGAATCAGCACAGCTGGATAATTATTCCGCTGTTGCTAACCACTTGTCATGAGTACATTGACTTCTGTTGCTAAAAGTCCCCACCCGCAGTTCTTCTTTTCTAATGAACAGCCTGGCTCAAAATAGCATTGGCCATGATACTGATCTCCTGACCGAGGTCTGAGTAGGCTGGATGTGCGTGTGTGCACGAGCAAGTTTATGCATGCATGTTCATGTGTTTTTTACTCTCCTAAAATTAGAAAATCATTGAGTGTATGTGAAATGTGCATGATAATTGGTTTTGTGTACTTAAATGGATTTAAGTTTTGCCTGACTTTACCCTTCAAAATGAATCCTTTGTTTACAGTTTTAGTGCTTATAATGGCACTTAAAACCATAAAGACCCCTTCTGATTCTGTTTGATTAATGTGTTTCACCCAAAATTTACTAGATTTCTCAAATCACTAAGTAATTAAACACTCAACTTTGGAATGATCAAAATTAAAGCTGAGTTGAAAAAACATGGAAAAATGTTCTCTCTCTGTAGAGACACATGACAGACATTTGCCACTGAGATTAAATACAGACGGGTGACAAATTAAAGGAAAAACCAGTACAGGATTGAATGCTTGACCTCCACAGTGAGGGGATCTGGTGGCTTTGTTATGCTTTAGGGGGCATTTTGCTGGCATGGTTTGGGTCCACTTGTCCCCTTAGAGGGAAGGGTCACTGCAAATCAACACAAAGTTGTTCTGGGTCATCACCTTTATCCTATGATGAAACATTTCTACCCTGATGGAAATGGTCTCTTCCAGGATGACAATGCCCCCATCCCCAGGGCACGAGGGGTCACTGAATGGTTTGATGAAAATGATGTGAATCATATGCTATGGCCTTCACAGTCACCAGATCTCAACCCAATTGAACAACTATGACAGTGCTCTGCACCACCATCATCAAAACACCAAATGGGAATATCTTTGGGAAGAATGGTATTCATCCCTCCAGTAGAGTTCAGAGATTGTAGAATCAATACCAAGGTGCATTGAAGCTGTTCTGGTGGCACATGGTGGCCCAACACCTTAACAAGACACTTGTTGGCTTTTCCTTTCATTTGTCACCTGTCTTTATGTTCATCCATCAACATCAACGTCTACAGAATATGAGGGCACATTCCCACTACAGTTAAGACAAAATTAATTCTATAGCACAAAATCTTTGCATGTTGCTCCTCTTTGGTGTGAAACACTGAACAGTCATTTTGTGTTTTACTTTTGCAGTGAACTAAAGTGTTCAGTGAAACCTTTAGGCAAATGCTTTCTGGTGTATTGTACATTAAACGTAGAGATGTCTGCAGGATGTTTGGATGCTGCAGTGCCTGTGTTAATATGCATAAATGCCTTGTCCTTCAGCCCAGCCCATCCTCTACTGGTGCTCCAGGAACATGTCATTCTGGAGCAGCATCTCCTTCAACCTGGCTGTTCTCATGAACCTGCTTGTGGCCTTCTTCTACCCTCTAGAGGGTGTCCGAGGAGGTTAGTCTGCTAAAGTCTTCACCTTTTAAACTTTTTCTTTCCTTTAGTCTTTCAACATAGCAGCAGATTGTGTAATGGGGCCCTAATTGATCTCTTGTGTATATGTGCACTGTGATGAATGCAATGAGTCTAAGTATTACAGCACAGGAAATGGGAGTCCATGGTACAAACAGTGACTGTTCAGGCAAGGCCAAGGGTGGGGCGGGAGGAATATAGTACATATTGTGCATTAACAGAAACCTGTACGGCAAAGATGAACAAGTAAAGAAATTGAGTCATGGTTTTGTTAAGCTTTTTATTTTAAGGTCTGGGGGATAGCATTACACCCTTGCACATTTCCACCCTCCGGGTGCAGCTCCTCGCTGCCAGGTTAAAAAAAAGAAAAAACATCCGGTGGCTCAGTGCGTATCAGAGCTAGTCTAAACCAGGCAGTGGAGTAGAGGCCAATATCGTAGGTACTATCCTGTGTCAGAAGTTCAGATTGTGTCAGTGAAAAGCTCCTTCCTGATATTTGGACAGGAAAGGGCGTTGTGTCTTTCTGAAACTAACAGATTGGTTGGCACACCTACTTGCCACAGTGATTTTCAGGTGTGAAAATGGCAAATGCTACAATTGCCCTGCAAATTCTATCCTCTACAGTCACTTTCACCTTTGTCCATATCTGAAAATATAACAGTGAACTTAGAAAGGGCCTGCACTTTTGCAGGTTTGAACCTAAGGAGTTGCTGCTCCGACAAGAATTCCAGATCAGTTGTAAGGCCGCGTCAAAGAGCTAAAAAAAATCATAGAAATCGTGCACAACATGAGCTAATCCAATTTGAAAACTGTCTGCAGATGATGGAATGCCATCAGGAGAACATTTGCTTGCTGATTTGACAAATGTGTCCGTGAACACCTACTAATATGGCTTGAGCATTTGCGTCCCAACATTCTTTAGTGTAATCACACATGTATTTTGAGCAGCTGGTATGTGATCAGATCACATACGGTAATATGCATTATTAGTGCACGCATGCACAGGGCCTTACAGAACACTCTGTGCTCCCGTGCCTGTGGTTTGGGTGTAGCCTCACACCTCCCTAACCAAAGTGAGTTTCACAACAAATGGAGGTGTGATTAGAATGCAATGCTAGCCGTAGATTTGGGTCTTGAACTGCAGTGCTGTAACAAAAGACCAAGACGGATTTATTCTTAATTAGGTCCTGACCTGTTTATTGATACTGTACCTTTTCTGAGCTTGACACTGACACACGACTTAACATGTTATCCAATTCTTCTTCTCCATATGCATCACCTGTGGTAATTAGGCGTGTGCCTGTGTGTGTACAGACTTATGTAAATACTGTGGTCTCCCCACAAGGCCAGAATCCCTAGCAGAATAGCATAGTACCGTCAATGTGTTTTTAACATTCAAATGACCAACTGTGCAGTTGTACAATCACCTTTCATTGTTCAATGACATGAACACTCATTGTAAACATGAGGATCTTTCATCTTCACCATCCATCCCACATGACGTGAACGGCATTGGATTATACAATGTAACTGAAAATCTACTCTATATAATAATTGGTTTAATCTTTATGGTTCAATGGGTTTAACTATTGTCTGTGGTCAGTTCTGAATGATAACTATAGTATAATAATAATAATAATAATAATAATAGTCATTGATATTTGGATTTCATGATACATTTTTCAGCAAGAACGTTTCAATAATTTGCCAACCCTGAACCATTTCAGATGCTAGATGTAATACCAAATTAAGTTTAATGTATATGTATAAAGTGCATAGAGCTAAACAATTCTCCAACATTTGGTGCGGCCAGAAAAACCAAACTTTTTTACAAAGGCATGGAGTGGCAAAGACAAAAAAACAGAGGTAAATCAGCTTCTTTGTTAGATCTACATATTTGACCTTGTTCCCCACACCATATTAACCCCTGGTCAGTTCTGTCATGTGGCCTAAATTTACAGATTAAGGTTGGGAAAATCTGTCTGGAGTTGGGTCACAAGTTGTAACAGACAACTTCAGAGAGATAAGTTATTCCTGTGTGACAGGAGTTTTTTCATAAACCAAAGGAAGAAGTGACAGTCATGAGTATGTTTTTACTTGCGGTCTCAGTTTTCTGTTTGTTTTGCTGTCTCTGATTCCTTTTCTTTTTTTTTCTCAGTTCTCCTTGAGTGCAGTATTTGTGGGGATGTGAAAAGCCATGGCCATTAAGGCCTCCATTGTTCCAGAGCAGAGTAGCAGAGAGAAGACACACATTGTGATTCACATAAACTTTCAATTGTTCTGTCTGGGGTCAAACGGCGAGGTCCCTTTTGTTTGAACTTCCTTGCAGCGGTATAGAAGAGACAAAAAAAGAGGTTGTTAGCCTAGCTCCAGAAACTGCATGTGGTTTTTCAGTGTCAAAGGTCTTCTGAGAGCTTAGCAGTTCATTTCAGAACATGTCAATTAGTGCAAGATAGGTTAAGTAATGTTGGTTTAAAATTGAAGCCAGTTATCAAGTGAAAAGAACAACATCTCTGCCACTGTTAAATTGCACAATGGTGAATATTTGATGTCTACACAGATGCATACACTCACATTCTGTCCTGGATTCATATGACCTCAGACATTTCTTGTTAATATTCAAGCCAACTGCCTGAAAACCTCAGATAAACCACAGTGTTCCAGGGAGCTTAATTTGGGTAGCATTTACTAAAAGTTTTATAACTTTAAAAAGCATGCATAATAAGCAGATTCTATAGATACTTAAACCATAAAATCATTGTAAACATTATTGTATCAGCTGCACAACTCACTCATATGTCTGTCAATGGATGTTTCTTCTAGGTGGTTTGTTTGAAGAGAGATTGTGGTTGGGAACTCTTCCCAGTAGTGGACAGATGTGCTGAAATCCTAGAAATAAGCATAACTCCAGGCTGTGCAACTTTTTTAGGGTAATGCTGTGGTTAAAGTCTAGTGTGTGTTTGTATGAGGTCAGGTAATTCTTGACCAGTAGTAACAATGCCAGAGCCTCCACATTGTCATAGTTGCTGCTTTAATGCGACCATGCAAGTAGTAGCAGACAAACAGTGGGGCTACAGGTCAGACACCCGTCAATAATAAGAGTAACGTTGATTTGCACATTAAAATCTTACTTATTCCCCTTGCAACAAGGCTGTATGTAGAATTTACTGTGGTTTAGTGTAAGTATTCAGAGTTCAGTCTCTCTTGCAGCTGCAGAGTAAGCAAGTAAGAGAGATGAATGGTCTTAGACTGTAGGTGTGTGACGTCCAAGCCGCTGTGTCTGGGTTGGCTGCCAAGTCTCATTGCCTGGGCGGCTTGTTACGATGCAGTACCCAGGACCATCCCTGATGAATTTAGCTGGAGCCAAGTTTATTTTTAGCCAACCAAGGTTATGTAACGAGTACCTGTCATGTGATCTGTACACAGAGAGGCGAGAAGAAGAAGGCCTCAGAAAGGAAGGGATGGAGGGAGACATGAGAGTCTTCTTGGTGCCTCAAAGAAAAGCAAACCTGACTGAACTCCTTTCCAACTTGATAAATGCATTCATGTGTTAACACAGAGGAATTAAATTACTGTAACTATAACAAAGTCATGCAGCCTTTCCCCTACATGCTGGTCAGGTCTTGGCAATGAGCTGGTGCCTGGTGAGCTCATGATAATGCTTTGCTGACCTACAATGATTGATGGGGATTTTAAACTGTTGTGTAAAAACCTACACACACACACACACAGGTCTTGTTACAAGTTTGATTATATCATTGCAGAACTGTTGGGTTCATGACTGAAACCGCTAAGGTATCTTTGTCTTGGTTGCACATGGAATCCATCAATAAAATATTTGTAGATGATATATACTGAAGGTCAGCTTAAATTCCTTCACTTGGCATTTAACTTGGTCTATTTACCTCTTCTTCATGAAGAATTATAATGGCGTAAACATGTTTTGTGAAAAAAGAAGCATGAGGACTGAATAACAAACCCTGTCCACCCCATTTCATGGCATTGAATTGCTAACTGTTCTACAAATTTCCGAAGCACATTTATAAATGAATACATATGAAAGTAGGCCTTGCTGAAAAGAGAGTGCATGCTCATCATACTTTTGCTGCAACTACAAAATTGTGCATTCATATTGATGTCAGAGTTCTTTTGAATATACAAAGAAGATAAATTGGAATGAAGAGATTTATAGGTACATTTTCATATAATGTTTTCACATATTTTTCCTCAAATGCTTTAAGACATGTTGAAATGTAGTGTACAGTTGTAGAGGAGTGATATGTCTTACCCTTGAGTAACTGAATTAGCTTCTTGATGAAATGGTGAAAAGAGAAAAATACTCCTCATTTACTTGTAATAGTTGGCTACATCATTAATATTGATTGGAAAAGCTCACACCCCTCTCCCAAATGTGACCCCCCTCATCCTCAGGTACCCTGGAGCCTCATCTGTCTGCCCTGCTGTGGATGGCCATGCTGGTTTCACTAGCCATTGTCATCATCTTGCCTCAGCCTCACGGCATCCGGGCACTCATTGCCTCCACCATCCTGCGCCTGATCTTCTCTGTAGGCCTGGAGCCCACATTGCTGCTGCTTGGGGGTTTCAACGTAAGTGTGAATCAGTGTGTTCAGATAGGCGATGACCATTTGTACAGAAATTCTCTGCCATGTCAGAGCCAGATATGCTTTAATACCCAGTAGATGTTTGACTGGAATTTATCTTGGAACGAGGCACAGTCACATGCCACACATTAACTAAACATAAAACTTATTGATACAAGACTAATATGTACACAGTGCAGGAACACAGCAGCTCCCAGTAGTGTAGAGCAACATCAAGTATTCACATTCAAGATTTCACATTCAAGTAGACATGCGGGCACACTAGTTTAACAGTTGATGTGGTATTATATAATATAAATGTCACTCATAACAGAGATTTCCCACCACTTTGGCAGTCAACCTCATCCATTTTATTTTTAGTTGTCTGAACAAAGAGCATTTGAAAATCTCATCCAAAGACAACAACAGTACTACTACTGTGTAATCCTTCCTTTCTCCCTTTAAAAATGCTATACATTATCATGATCAGGCTGCTGTCTCTACATGATGTCTCTGTTGTGTCTATTGTTCTTAAGTTATGTAATAAAGTCATCTTCCTGATGAGCTTCGTTGGGAACCGTGGAACATTCACACGTGGCTACAAAGCCATGATCATGGATGTGGAGTTCCTGTACCACCTGCTCTACCTGATTATCTGCTCCCTGGGGGTCTTCGTCCATGTCTTCTTTTACAGCCTGCTAGTGCGTGAGCACACACAATACATCCAATCTAATCACCAAATCACCAAATAAATATAGACACCCAAGGCACTGGTATATTAACAATAATGTCCAACTTGTCCTGAATAGAAATGACAGCATAGTGTACCATTTTTTACATTTTTAATTTGTACTGTAACACAGAGAAACATAAGATAAAAATGATATTTAGATGCCATTTGATTGGCTATAAAAGTGCAGATATTATCCACCAACCTCATTTAACCATGAGATTTTGGCAAGGAGATTTAAACAAAGGCAATGGTCCAAACAAACAATGTGTCTTATGTCCACTGTGGCCTTTATTAGCTAACATGCTCACATCTACACCCACACACTTCTCTGTTTTTCATTCACAAGCTTAACACACACATATTGTACACACATCTTTGTATGTGTCCTCTTTCCAGCTCTTTGATCTGGTTTACCGAGAAGAGACCTTGCTCAACGTAATAAAGAGTGTGACCCGCAATGGCCGCTCCATTGTTCTGACAGCTGTGCTGGCTCTTATCCTCGTCTACCTCTTCTCCATTGTGGGCTATATCTTCTTCAAAGACGATTTCATTTTGGCTGTCGACAGGATACCCAACAAAACACTAGGTACATTGAAGTACATGTTTCTTCTCATTCTCTTACGGGGACCAACATAAATTATTTGCCCTCCCTGACCCAGACAGCCAAGAGACCGATACATGGAATGTTTTTCTGCAGCATAAACACACACATTGGATGTTTGTGAAAATATACTGAATGTAGTCAAAGTGCATCTAAGAAATACAAAAGGAAGACTAGTTATAATGCTATGTGTACAGTTTAATTCACATGCCTTTACTTCTACAATTATGATTGCCTTGATTTAGCATTACCTTCAGTCTGTGCATAATATAAAGGATGTCATCATTAATATGCAATGTGAAAAAATAATTGCCAACATGCCTTGTTTCCAGACCATGGAGCCAGTATGGTAGGAGAGTTCTTCTCTGGTGGAGTGTGTCAGAAAGAAAATGGGGAGAACTGTTCAGCAGAAGCTGTGATGGATGGTAAGTAGACAAAAGTGAAAGCTAACTATGTAAGCTAAGTGCGTGTGACTGGGCTGGAGGTTGAGTGTCAGGGTCGAAGGGTTCTTTCAAGTTTGAAGCCACGTGTTTGTGCATGCATGTCTCTCAAGAGATTCCCATGTGTTTGTGTGTAACTGCGTACTTGTGTCTGTCTGTCTATGTGCGTACTTGTATGTGTGAGTATGTAAAGGTCTTTATGTCCTCGCAGATGACTCAGCCAGAGAATATTCGTCCTACTGAGCTGTAAATCTGTGCGGCCGGGTGGTCATGGGATTAAACCTGGCTGGGCCAACTGAGGGCTTTCAGGGAGCATGGTGAAACACTGGGGGTTTAGACTCCTTGTTTGTCTCATGGGACCAAGCCTAAGATGTGATGTAGGGGCCCAGGGTTGAAAGGTCAGGGATTAATTACCATCAGGTACAAGTAGGTCGATGGGTCCACTCAGCAATGGCACAGAACGGCTTCTCACCACAAACAGCGAGTTCTTGCAAACCTACTGACCTTGATGTGAAAAGCCTCCAATCAAAGATGAACACATGCACCACCTTAAAATTGATTAACCAACCATGTCGAATCCTCGAACTGCCTGTGTCCTGACCTCGTCTAGGCTTCGCTATCCATCACCACCAAGCTGGCTAATTATTGGTAGTCTGGTGACTTGTTTTTGTGTGAATAGCTTGAAAAAATTCCCAGAATCGTAATGCCCTCAGAGACCCCTGATGGGACTGGTTCAGTAAACCAATAATAGAATGTGTTTTTAACAATGAAATCATATGCATATTGTGTCAGGAGTGGAATATATTGAAATTCTTCTATTTTTAGTGTAACTGTTTCCTCAGTGACTTCCTCTTTTTTATGGGTATATGTTTAAAAGCAATATGTGGGCAGGTAACAGCAATGTAGCCGACTTCAGCCTATACAGGAAATGAATGCCTGACAGTCTTCATGTTTCTATAGCTTCCCTTGCCATCCAACCATCAGCAGTGGTGATAGAGGACAAAGAGCGGACATGTGACTCCCTGCTGATGTGCATTGTCACTGTATTGAGTCACGGCCTAAGAAGCGGAGGAGGTGTTGGGGACGTCCTGCGTAAGCCTTCCAAGGAGGTACAATAAACAGGAACACAACAAGAAGGACAAAAATCCCATCCAAGCGAAGTTTAGACTGAGAGTGTATTAAAACAGTATCGTTAAATGTACAGAATAATCCTTTTTTTCTCCTTTTGGCTTTAAAACTGTAGCCTAAACATAGACATCTTCCTCAACTCTTACACTGATACCAACAAAATGCAATACACATCACGCATGCTTGCACAATCGCCCTACCACACACACAAAGATTGAATTAAGTTCAAATTAAATTAAAGTAAACTGGTATGAAATCTTAAAAGGGTATTTTTTGTTTTAATGAGGCCATGAGAGAATCACCATGATATGTATTTAATTTTCTCTAACTTCAAAAAGTACATACTGTGTTTAAAAGATATGCTCTGCTAGAAGGCCAAAGAGTTTGCATGTAGGACTTTCATAACCCCAAACATGCCAGAAAAGGCATTAATGGTACTTATCCAGGATGAAGACAAGCTTGTGCACAACCACAACATGTGTTAGATCTGCAGCTTGACCCATAGAATGAGGGCATGACTCATACATACTTGTACACCTCAGTTAGCTTAACATTTATGTGAATTCTCATGTACTGTTTTCAGTTATGCCACATTTTGTTTTACATACCAAAGTGACACATGTACAGCTGGATGGTGCACTGTATGCAAAGAAGGAATTATGAGTCAGTCCCATGTGCTACCCCAGTAACAGCTGAAAAAATAGATATAAACGGGGTCCGCATTTTCATAAGCATAGCCTTTTTCCACCTCAAGGTAAATTTGATCTTTTCAAGTTTTAAACAAAACTTTAACATGTGATATATTTTAGCAATGAAACTTGACATCTTACTGCTTAAATGTTAGATTTTAAATTTTAGAATTTATTTTAATTATATTTTAAGATTCTGTTTTAAGTTTTCAAAATTACTCAACAAATCAGTGTCTGTATGCACATATGTATGTTGAGTTTATAAGCTAAAATCTTGGATAAATATTACTTATAAATAAATAAAACTATTAATATACCTAATTTAGTGGATGTCCCATCTAAAATCAGAATCTGTTTTTCATATAATTCCAGTTTTTAATAAAATGCTTTCTAGTTTATCCTTCTTGTAAGCATATCTGCAAATGACTTAGATGCATTTTACACATAGCTCCAAATAAGAAAATAAATATTATAATAGTCAAATAAGAGGTTTGAGACCATTACAGAAAGCAGACTTGTGTGAGTAATGGGGTTTAACAAGATGTAGATTCAAGCTCTGTGACCTACTGTACATTGATCTTGTAACCTGGGCTTATACTGACATTATAGTGTGACAGCAGCTCAGATTGTTATTACTCACATGTTTTCTTCCTCCTTGTCTTCAACAGGAGCCCCTTTTTGCAGCCAGAGTGATCTACGACCTACTCTTCTTCTTCATGGTTATTATCATTGTACTCAACCTCATTTTTGGTGTCATCATCGATACATTTGCTGACCTGAGGAGTGAGAAGCAGAAGAAAGAGGAAATCCTGAAGACAACATGTTTTATTTGCGGTGAGGAATCAAACAAATACAAACAAATTTAATATTGTTCCGTGAGGTGATATTGCAAATCAAGTTTAAGTTTCATTTTTACAGACAGCTGGATTGGTTTCTTGGTCACATTGTTCATGACTAGAGCTATTCTGCCTACTCTGCACTTAAAACTTGTCAACATTATGGGAATGTGACTCATGACCTTTGACACTTATTTTCCTGTCTTTTTCCCATCATTGTTGTATATTAGACTTCCTTCTTAGAAATCAATAAAACGGAAATGTCTCGCAGTTACATTCATGTCAAAGCTGCAAGCAATACTTGATGCTGTGCCATATGGTATTAGTTGCACATTATAATCAGCAGGTGTGAATGCTGATGTTTGCAGATGGTGACGGAAATCGAGTGAAATTAAGCGAAGGGTCTGGTCTTAACCCGCTCTTGTATAAGCGTAAGGCTGCTGTGTTGCAGCTTCGCATCATGGCTCGTTGCAAAATGGGGGCTGTTTTTCTGGGTAGTACAACCAACGAAACGCCTCCTCTTCCCAGAATGAATAGTTAGTCATGGCAGGTGCTGCTGTGGAGGAGGAGTGTTTCTTCCTGTTGCCATATGGGTCTTGACCATGTCAGACTGTACACTCCCTCAGGCCTCTTCCATCACTAAACAATCAGTTATTGCTGTTGCATCTGAACAGTTGTTGGTCAGTTGTGGTCATTCTTATTGCTTAATGTTTTGTAGTTCTATAAAGGGTTATTCCTCTTTTGCAAAAGCATGCAATATAAGAAGGTATATGAATGGCAGGGCATAATGTGGTGTAACAAACAATACATGTTTATTTTTGGTAAATCTCAACTCATTTGTCTGCCCATTACCTCGTGACCCCATTTCCTCTTGCTTTTTTCCATCAGTCATCTTCATTTAGGTCACAAGAACAATTGTCATGTTTCCACACAAACTGTATTTCTTCACTCTTCCAAAGAAATGTATGTGTGTGTGTGTGTGTGTGTGTGTGTCTGTGTGTGTGTGTGTGTGTGTGTGTGTGTGTGTGTGTGTGTCTGTGTCTGTGTCTGTGTGTGTGTGTGTGTGTGTGTGTGTGTGTGTGTGTGTGTGTTCTTCTATGTGTGGGGTTGTATCTTTTCATTCGCAGGTTTGGAGAGAGACAAGTTTGACAATAAGACAGTTACCTTTGAAGAACACATCAAAGTTGAGCACAACATGTGGCACTACCTGTTCTTCATCGTCCTTGTGAAGGTCAAGGATTCAACAGAATACACTGGTCCAGAGAGCTATGTGGCCGAAATGATCAGGGTAAGAATATTGTCATGCACAGGCATTTAGCTTTTTAATTGTTCAAACTTCCTTCATACAATGAAAGCCTTCAAATCTACACTGCAGAGTCTATTATAGGTATACTGAGTGTGTGTGTATATACATATGTATATTCTAGCTCTCAAAATATAGCTCTGCCCACCTTGTTTGCTACTACAGGTAACAATTCATGTGTGCCTCAAAGACTACACAAGCAGAAGCACTGTGCAGTGCTGTATCAGTTACTGTTGTGGTCTTTATTGAGGTTAACCTTCAATCCTGAACAACATGGGAGGAGTTTTTTTGACTTCAGCAATCAGGTTCTTATGGTTTGCACAGGGTTGATTACTGCAGCCTTTTTATTTCTCCGCTCCGGTGTTAGGCAGGGGTTTTTTTCTTGTTTTGTTTTTACCTCATCTGCCCCAGAGTACTGCAGAGGACTGCATTATGTAATCCCTGCCTCCATGACCTTGAATTCTTCCAAAGTATTATCACATCAGTCAGCTTTGTGAATGGAGAATTAACATTCAAACAGAGTCTGTCTTTGGCATAAAATGTGTTAATCCCCCGAAGCAGACATTCCTTGCTTTAATCAGTAAAAACACACACACACACACACACACACAAAATCAAACACACACAGGTCTCACCCTGCACATCGCCTAATGATCGCACTTAGGCAGACCAGGGCATAGCCTTGTGATTTTAGTATTTTTTGCAGCAGTGTGAGGATATTTTATACTTTCATGAGTTTCTTTTTTAGTAAGTGTTTTTAAATGTTGAATTGAAAAACATTACTTCCAACAAAGTGATTGAAACTGATTTTTTTTTTAAAAACAAAAAAAGCAAATCAAAAACTGATGCGAGTATATGATACTAGTTATATTATCATAAAAAAGTTCAAATCATAACTATTAAGTATTTGTTTATTTGGCATTAAAAACTCGAAACAAGGGATCACATCAGATACATACGTCAATACAGTGCTCTTTTCATATCACAACTGATTCAACCAAACAACATCTGGAAATTTGCTCAAATAAATAAAAACCAAAGAAGATAATTGGTTGATTGATTTGTTTATTGCATCATACTTGTAGCCTGTGAGCAATTACGAAGCAGTTTTAACTGCTAAAGGAAAGCCCCTTCTTCTGAAGTGGTTGCTTCCCTGACGCACTTGCGCTTCTGTCAGTTTCTGACACAGTTTCTCATTAGATGCCACTGAGCCCACTCCGTTGCCCTTTGCCTTGATCGGCTACATTCAGTCTTGTGAGGAACCACCTGATTTGGGATTAACCCCCATCCTCTCTCCTATTAACCTTGCACCCTGCAGAGCCTAAATGAGTTTGTCAAGGGTGCATTCTGACCAGCAGGTTTTAGAGGCAGGCAGAGCAGTGAATGCACACATGGTGTGGAAGACCCCACTGACCCATCAGCTGACCCAGTCATCCTTAACATTAGCTCTCAGATTCACATGCAAGTGTTTGATGCAGGGCCTCCGTGTCCTGTTGTTTAAGTGATCTGCAAAGATTGCAGTGTTCACAGAGCTTCCCTCCTCTTAACGTATTTACTACTTCATCCGTGAAGATTATGTTTCGGATTTTTATTCAGTCATGTTACATGCAAGGGCTATATTTTTTCAGCACCCTTTTTTTGTTTTGTTATTGTTGTTATTATTAGTATTATTATTATTATCATTATTATTATTAATTATATTCAAAAACACAGCAATCATGCATGAATACACTTTGAAATGCGTAAATAATTTAAGATAAATTATTTTTGCAAGCTTAGTGCTCTGTATTCAGCACCTGTCTTACTGTCTTATCATCTTGCTATCTATCAAGACGCATATTGCAAACACAAATTTCTAATGCAGTTTAGAAGTAGCCATACTCTTAGTGTTTGTATGCCATACTCTTTCCCCATCATAAGTGACACAAACTTTACTCAGTGTGTTATAGGCTTATTTCACTTGTTGTATTTTATTTATTGAATTTAAATGTAGTTAAATGTTATTTGACCCAGACTATATGTAACATTGTGTTGAGTAGTACAGACATGTATAAAGGTTCACAAAGCATAATGAAACTCAAACAAATTGTAAGACAATGCAAAAATAATTTGGGGAGAGTAATTTTCTCCCCATATTATGACAACATTATGTCTAACTGAATTACTGATGATATACCTCTATCAATGTGCACTAATGCTTTTACTAAATCTTGCTGCTGTATTTTATGCAGTTTAATTCTGATTGATCCTACAGTATTTCCTAATTATTTGCACCAGAGACAACATCTGGAAGTTCTGTTTCTTAAATCTGTACTGTCTCTCTCCCACTGTGTTTCAATTTATTTGATGCTGATGGAAGAAGCATCAGGACAGAAGGGGGTGTAGAAGTCAGACTACTCTGACAATGACTGGGACTGACGTCAATGGTGGAGGGCTCTGAGTGACTTGTCACGTCTAAGGTGTAAAAAGATGACGCATGGTTCACACTCATTGCTCTAATTCTTATTGCGTCCAATACTACAAGACAGCAGTAGCCCTATGAGCTGATTTGAAACATTCGTCACCACAAACACTCAAAATCCACAAATGAGTATAGTAAAATACGCCTAAACAATATCTGTCTGTTTCTGTTCACATGTGTAAAGATTTTTTTCATCATTTATTTGCATATTTATTGACTGAGTGGGCTGCCAGCTTGTCAGGTGGCTTGTGGCATGATTGTGACGTTTTCTGTTGCTGTTTTAACCACAGCGCATCCTGTTTCTCTGTCATGGCCCGTGCGGTTTTAATAATGAAAAATGTACTTCCGTCATTTCCATTGAACCAGCATGATGTGAAGTCTTAAGTCGTGGCTGCACTTCTCAGTTTACTGGAAGTGCTTTCATTTGTAAACACTGGGGATGGAAAGAAGGCAGGGCTGTTGATGACGGAGTCGTCAAACAAACACACGTGTGACTTTGGCTGGCAGGCAGAATCCAAAACGGGGAAATGACCTCCGTCATGTTTTTTACATGATACAGATGTGTGGGAGACAAAAGACTGAAATTAGTTATTCAAATGTTATATTTCACACTATTTAACCTCTGACATACTTGTTAGACAAATAGAAAGAACGGAAACTACATATTTCCCATATTACATATAACTGATGTTGCAACATGTGTTTGTTAAAATATATAACATATAATATATAAAGTATATTTAGAAAAGCCGGGACTGTGTTCAGACATAGTAAGTGTATTTGTGTTGGCAGGGAGGGGGCAAGTAAACTAGGTAAACACAGCCTCTGTCTTTTTGCATTCAGGAAGTGGAACTTGCACAGCAGTTCTCACCTCCTTTCAGAATGAGTATGTGCTGCTCATTATCTTAGTGTTGTGTGATTCCCCTCAGGCTGCCGTCTGACCCAGGACTGGTTTGTGGTTTGGACGGCCACCTCACTCGCCCCTATGTCTCCAAATCAACCACTGAAACCAAGGGACTTTTCCAGCCTAGTTCCTCAGCACTGCACTCTTTCTACCCAGTGACCTTAGTGGCTGTGCAGCATCCTCTGTCTCATTCATGCTGCATTAGGACTGATGCTTATCTAATTAAGGGCACATGACAGTGACATGGGTGTGTGGGATGTGTGTTTATGTTGTGAAGAATTAAACATGGATGCGTTCACATGACTTTGGCTAATTTGGAAGCAGGTTCAGACAGCGCACAATAACAATGGCATGTGGTGGTCAAGTGCCGGAGGAGATAGAAGCATGAAAGAATGTAGCCGAGTGGCCTCGTTCGAACACAACAACCCCTGAGGTGGCTGCTGGATTTCATGTCACTGTGACTTTTGCATATGTAATAAAGTAAAGTGCATTATAGTCACAATAAATACTACTAACATAACTTAAAATACTACTGTACTACTATATATTAATTATATTAATCAGTTAAACTTTAATTTTCCAATATTTTTATTAAATGCTACCATTTTTAAGTTACAACATTCTGCCCTGGTTGATTTGGTGACATCTGCAGTGATTCGTGGTATCAGCAAATGTGGTTTAACACTTATGGTCCATGACTCCTGGCAGCAGCAAACACGTTTTGAACAGCAACTTTCTGCTGAAATACATCAGAAAGGCAACTATGTATCTGTTTACAGTGCAGCCAAATAAACTCACATTGTTTTAATGAAGAAGTCAATCAATTTCTACTGTGATCTTGTTTTCATGCTGCACACAGGGTTGTTTTCTTTTGTTTGTTTGTTTGTTTGTTTGTTTGTTTGTTTGTTTTTTACCAAATTAACGCATTTAATATGAACTAGCATTCAATAAAGAGTTGAGTTTGCAACAGCAGTAACTTAATACAGTCCTAGTACATCTGTAGAGAGTGAACAGTAAACAGTGAGGCTGATAATAATCAGATCAAATTAAAAGCAGTAAGGCTGTATTACATGCATGCATTGTTTCCTGTGAACCCGTCGAGTGTATGAAGGCAATTTGAATTGAGCTAAGGAACGGCCGCACTGCCACTAACAATGAAAACTACTATAAAGAGACGAAATTACTGAATGTAAATACATGGAATGACTGTTGTTAAAAAAATGTTGACCATATATAGTTTAAAAAACAAGGTTGATCTTTTTTTTTGAAATTGTAAGAATTCTTAACTGAATTTTTTATTTTTTGTTTTTGCTTCATTATTTTATTTGACATGTAATAGTAATAATAATAATAAGAAGAAGAATCAGACCTTTTTGAATAATCCCACTCCTCCCACTAGGTGAAAACCCTTGTCTGTTTATAACCAGAATTGCTAGCCCATCAGTTTATGCCATCAGCCACATTTTAACCGTTTGTGTCCACAGTATACCAAACTTCAACACCCCAGCCTTCAATCAGATATGTCAAATTGTGAGGTCAAACTTTGAAACAATGCATTAAACAATCTGTTCTAAAATTTAAAAAAAAGGCCGTTTCACTGACATATGTGCATGAAGAGCATTCACTGGCAATTAATAGCTCCTTTACATTCTGACTTTGCAGCAGTTACTTCAGAGCTATAAAAGAAATGATCAAATCTACATGTTAAAACTTGGTGTTTCTCGGTTGCCGCAAACACTACCTAAAGTTCTCCTTCATACAGGAGATACTGTGCAGTAACATCTCCTCAGGACAAGTCGCTGCCACAACTGATATCTTAAAAAAATAGTCAAATTCTAACCCTCCACCCCACACCTCAAAAACCTTATCTGACACCCAACTGCAGCGGGTCAGCAGTTCCAGCTGCTGTGGTTAGTTAAACAGCTTATTACAGCTCTTGTCTGTGGCTCGCAGGAGAACTCAAGAGTCGTGTGTTTATCTCAGCGCTGCATGTGAGGTGATGCATGTACAGTCAAATGAGGAAGTTTGTTTCTCCATCTTAGCTTACAGATTTTTGTACTTTTTCCAGTTTTGTCATATGTATATTAATGCTAGACGTGACAGAGAGACATCACTGACAAGTGAACCGCCTGTTGTAAGTGATTTCAAGAATGCCCTCATATCCCATGTGATTCTAATATGGAAAGTCCCTCATGATTAGTTTGATTCCGCTTTTAGAGTAGGCTTTAAATCACTGCACACAGTCAAAGAGACAAAATGGGGTTCTGGAGAAAAACACAAATCAAATAGGGCTTGCAGTTGTAAACACTTGAAGGCGTTTGTGTTTATAATGTCTGAGGCTTTTTCCACTGCATCTAAAGATAATGATTAGATCAGCTTATAGGAGGAATTAAATTTAAATAGAAAAATATTAATTTCCTAGAAAATTGCAGAGCTTACAGCATATTTTAGGAAGTGCTCTAAAGGATGTAATAAATCAATTTGATTATGTTTTGATATACTGGCCTTAACTGCCCAGTTTTCTGTTTACCAGGAACACAACTTGGACTGGTTCCCACGGATGCGAGCCATGTCCTTGGTCAGCAGTGATGCAGATGGGGAGCAGAATGAAATCAGAAGCCTGCAGGAAAAACTGGAGTCCACCATGAAACTGGTGTCCAACCTCTCAGGCCAGCTGACCGAGCTCAAAGAACAGGTGACACTGACAGAGCTAAAGACCAGCTTTGATGTCTCTGACTTTATCATGGGGAAAAAACATGAAGAGTGAGAGACGAGTTTCTCTAAACATGTGGACAGCAGACGCAGCTTGGGGTTTGTTGTTTGCCGTTCATTGCCCTTTAGATGCAGAGCTTACTAAATGCAAAAGGAGATGAGTCATAGTTTACAACACAGCTCATTTGGCCCAAGCAACATCTTTAGTACCAATTGATTTTATTATTGCCCTGTTAGCTAAAATCGGACTTTTTATTTGGTTATCTATTGATTGATTGATTGATTAACTGGATAAAGCCTTTCACAATATAAGTTATAAAGCTCATAAAATGATTCTGCAAGAAAATCATTTAAAAGACTATTTTTGCAGTAAGTAAAATCTCTGACTTCAATGCTACCAAGTTGCGTAAGTTACACACTCTGCTGATTGTGTAAAGACAATCTTATGCACTAAAATTGCACAATTTCTGCAATCCAGTGCTTCTAGTAAACAGAATTGTAAAAATGTCTTTACCCTTGAAATGAGAACTATCTGTGAGGAAGTGAATGTTACCGAGACATTTTGACCCAGACAGGGGGAAATGATTATTGTGCTGCTGAAAGCACAGTGAGGGTAGTGTAGCATCAGTCACATTTCACTTTAGATTCACTGTTTGTAAGGCCTGTATTTTAATAGCTACAGACTACCTATTTTAATAAGAAAATTACTTCAGAGTACGATTGCACTGACGTCTAGCTTCTAAACTGTCAGTTCATGAATTTATATTGTCTCCTTTCTCAGAACGGATTTTGCCTTGTGGTGTTTATTCCCAGTAGAGCACAAACGGGGAAAATGTGCTACAAAAGCGTTCTCTGTATTCTGTCATTCCAAAGAAAATTGGCTTAATTAGAAAATTATCTCGTAAAAAAGGCCAATATTTTACTGCTAACTGAGTTTAAACTATCCACTGATGTGTTTTAATGATATTTTTCTCAAACACGTCCTTCTACAGAGAATTATTTCTCCTGGAACACTCATTACAAGACCACTGTCTTCTCACTTTTGATATTGTTTTGTTTCAGTGTTGAGGTGCATATAGCTACCGTATGTTAATTCATGTAACTCTTAGAAGAAAAACTACTCTTGTTCCTGTCGATATAAAGGTTAACATCTGTGTTATGACTAATGTGTGTTGCTTGATCTCCAAAATTTCTTTTGACTGGGTTTCAGTATTAGTTGTTTGTATTCGGCTGCTTTCGTCAGAAGACACAGCGTTGTGGATGACAAGACTGGCAGGATTTCAAAAGAATCTGTTTCAGTTCAGCGCCGTGCAGAGTCTGTGCAGCATTTGGTGGCTTCTGTAAAGCAGCATGAAAGAATGAATCGATCTAAACAGACCAGAGAGGATGCCCGCGTATTCAGCAGATGAGGACACCGATGCCAACAGAGGTACAGGCGAATGATTTCTTTTTTTAAAATCTGTCTTCTCTGTTGTCTTCAGATGACAGAACAGAGGAAGCAGAAGCAGCGAATTGGCCTGTTGGGACATCCTCAGCACATGAACGTTAACCCCCAGCAGCCTGCATAAGGTCAACTAGCACAGCCCTGAAGCAGCTCAGCGTCGGCTTTGTGTGTGGATGGAGCGCACAGTCCTTACGCAGAGGTTGCACATGATGTATACTGCACTGAGTGTGAGTGTCACTTGTAACTGTAGGGAAACACTGTAACATAGGTAGTCATAAGACGATCTCTCCCCCACGCACGTGTTGCTCTGAACGGTAGCACTCACCCACCATGTTCTGTTCAGTCCAGTTGGAATTGGTGCCAAATGTTTTCTATGTAGGAATAAATTGGGGTTTTTCAATACATGGCCTTTACTGGTTGAATTTGAAAACAGGACAAAGCTGACTGGACAGGAGGAATTAGTCCCATCATTTGTTGTTCATTTTGTATTTTATTTTAATGTTTTCTATTTATATCTCTGGCATAACGAGCAGTATTTAATGTCTTTTTTTTTTTGTATGTTGTGCAATATATAAACTTAAATATGCAACCTCATTGGTGTGTGGATTTAAGTTCCATAAATCATGTCTTATTTTAAAGCGTGGGACAATGTTTTTGTTTGTAGTTAATTGTCACTGGATAAAATAGGGAGTTGTTGGTTGTCTTTACTTACGCAAATATAGAGATAATATTTAATAAGCTGGCCTTCTCAATTTTTCTTTTTTTGTTTTATTTCTTGAAAATGTGCATATTTCTTGAGTGTCAGATACACTCAATAGAGATAGTATATTGTGTGAGAGCAATATATACAGATAGTTTCTTTCACCTGTGTAAATCCAACTGTGTCATTCTCAGTGATAACTTATTTTATGATGAATTTTCTTTCTTATTTAATTGGGGTCTAAAAAGAGATTTAGAATGTTTGACTTGTCAGTCAAATATACTGTATAACTACTTCAGTGTCACTCATGCTATTACAGTTTGCTCAGGAGTTGTGTTACTTTTACTGGAATAAATGTAATTAGCATCATTTCTCCTTTTCTGCAGCAAACTTGTTCCATTCGTGCCTGTTTTGTGTCTCATTTAAAGTCTGATACACGTTTGCTGCTTGTGCAGAGTCACTAACTTTTATGTTCATGTTCACATAAAAAGGTTTTAGAAAATCTTCATGCTACTGTTAGAATTATCTTTTTTTATTACTATGTGTATATAAAGTTTGTTGCTTACCTTTGCTTTTGTATAGAAAAATGGGATGGAGAAAAAAACTGTTTCTCACAATGAATGTTAAGATTAATTCAAATCTAAGCACTGTCAATTTGTATATTAAAGTAGAATTATTTATTAAAATTGATGTAATTATCCTTTACTTCGTGTACTCTCTGTTCATTGTTAAAGTGATAGAGGATTATTATATAAGATAATGATGAATTATCTCTTTAAAGTAATCCATTAGTGTGCTTTGTTGTTAAAAATGTGAAACAATCTGTTTGCTTCAAAGTGTATTCTTACACCATCGCACACTATCACACACTCAGCGCTCCGTGTATCTAAGATGACTCATTGCTGTTCAGTAGCTATATAAGCTGATAAAATTAAATAAAAAGCTTTACCTGCCATATAAATATCACTGAATATCACAATCAGACATATACAGTTTTACAGTTCAGTAATTAAACTTGGCCACGTGCTGAATTCATCTTTTGGCTTTCAGAGACACTATCAGTCAACTGGATACATGTCTGAGAACAGTTGATGTCTGCAGTGAGAGTGGAATGTGTGTAATTAGGTAAATTTAAAATTGCATATATCCTGATTACTCAGGGGCTTTCCTGAAAGATTCTCTACATACCAAGCTCTTTATCAAGCTCTAGATAAGCTGATGCTGATATGTCTTTGTCTCATACAGTGTATATACAGTAGCAAAATGACTCTGTTAGCTTTTAGTCTCAAACGTGTGCTTATGCTTGATGTGAAAATATCGTCTGATTGTCTTTTTAACTGAGAAATTTCTGCCAGATTTCCACAGAGATAAACTGCTTATCAGTTTATTACTAGAGATCAGTTCATATATGATTTCCTAGAAAAAAAAATGTTTTCTCCATCAGTTAACTTTTTTTATTTAGTGTGTTGAACAATGAGCCATCTTATTGTGATCCTGTGTATAAGTGGTCTGTTCTCAGGTCACTCTTGCAAACAAGATTTTGATCTCAATGACATTTCCTGAATAAATAAAGCTTATCTAACTAATTAACTTACATTTAAAGATCATTGCAATGTAAAACATCTAGTTTTAGACAGTGAATCAAATAAATTCAAGTCATTAGACGGGTCGCCTACCATAAAGTAGACTCCTGTCTGCTATAGTGCTCCTCCCAAACACTTACTGCAGCTCTAAAGGTGGGATGCACAGTGAGAGGATGGAGTTCCACTTAAGGACTCATGAGTTGGGCTTCAGCAGGGTTAACGAGGGACAAACACTGTTAATTAGGCCTAATGTTATAAGGACAAAGACAGAATTCAGGAGAGCTAACAGTGTTGCCATTTGTAACTGATAGGAGTTGATAAAATGAATGCCGTGCTATATAATACTTCCCAATGACAACATGGATGAATTAAGGCAGTGGTGGAAAGTTACTAAGTACATTTACTGTAATTAAGTACAAATTTGAGTATTTCTTTTTGATACTACTTTATACTCTGCTGCATTTCAGAGAGAAATATTGTACTTCTTACTCATCTACATTTATTTTTACAGTAAATACTTACCAATAACTTTTCAGGTTAAATGCAAAAAATATGATCCGCTTATAAAATATGATCATCGTCATATTTAACTAGACCTACTCAACAGTATGAAGCAGTTATATTAACTTGAGAAATTAAAAATAATGCTTAAATGAATGAATCAATAATACAAATAATATAATACAACACTGCCATTCTGCATGAGTACTTTTACTCTGGATACTTTTATAGGCTAAATGGCTTGAATGACTTCACTCAATGGGACGAGATCTATGCAGGTCTTGGCCTGATGGACACTAATAGAAATGTTTGGAAAAGTCGTAAATAACACCACCATAGTAATGTTAGCAGTTTGGGTCAAAAGCTTACATTCATATTTAATATTATCCATTATTAAAAGGGCTTACAGTTTAAGCCACAGATCTGAAAAGATAAAATGCGAGAAGCTGCGCAAGACCCCCGCTCACTGACATCACAGTTATACTGTAATCGTGTTGCTGCTTTCTTCGGAACAGCGGAAACAGAAAGTGTGTCAGGGCGACAACGTCATTTTCTTGGAATTCGGACCCCTTTTCCTGTTCCCTCGTTTCCCGTGCTGGCGCTCCGTGTTGCGTGTTGGGGCAATGGATGTATAAAGATGGAGCTGTGTCTATCTTTAGTCTCTGGCTGCTTCTGGTACGTCGGCGGGTGAAATCGACCGACCAGTCGGGCACTCTCGGTTTGTCTGCGTGCCTGACGTCACCGCTAGGGATCTGCTCCTCGGCTTTTCCTCCCCGCCATGAGGAGCTCAACGTGACAGCCCGCCGGGTACAAGACGAAACGCTCCGCTATACAGCGACGCTGTCATCCCGCAGCAGGTGCACGTGCCGCAGCAAACGGTTGCAGTACGAAATGAAACGGCGTCCATTGTGAACGCGTGACATGCTAGATTACAGCACGCGCGGAGTATTGCCACATGTGCAGCAATGAAATAACGACATTTATTACAAGTCACCATGGCTACTTGTTGCTGGACTCATGTTAAAATTGCTTTTATTATTATTTCACATTTTGCCTCGTGTGTATGAAGCTCATATAAAATTCACCCTATGTGGAAAAATATAACCTATGATAATAAAAAATAAAAATGAAAACGTCAAAATGATCATAAGTCCTCAGTGTTTATATACCAGACCAAACTAGTATTCCACTATTAAATGTATTTTTCATATGTATATTATTTTAATTGTTTATCCTTTATGGTTGTGATATTATCTTCATAAAAATAACATCTATAATCGTATGTGCCTTTATTATTAATGTATTATTACAATAGAGAGTCAGTGACGCTTGAGGTACTTTGCCTTATAGGCTATCACACGTTTCTCATTGCTGTTAACAATCATATACAGACCTATATGAGATAGAGATGACAAATCATAATAATAGCCTATCCATATAGCCTATAGCCTAGTCTCATGTCTTTTAAAATGTAGCTAGTGTAATGCGCTAAAAAGTATCTTTTTTCTAAGTGTCGCTTTATGGGCTACAAGTGTTTGCAATGAGCCTATTATTGTTGCACTTTATTATAAAAGAAACAATATTTGCAGTTAAACAAACAATATTTCACCGCTTCATAACTGTTGACGAGGGAACTGTTGCTCCACTTTCTGTCTTTGTAAACATGGTCGGCTCGCACACTCATGGTGGTACACGGGACTCGGCCCCAGCGCAGGAGTACTACAGCTATGAGTTGTACTCCAGCAGCACGGAGGGGAGGAGGTGTATGTGTGTGTGTGTGTGTGTGTGTGTGTGTGTGTGTGTGTGTGTGTGTGTGTGTGGCGCGCGCGCGCGCGGGGAGGGTGAGGAGTTGAAAGCGCGCCGTCCAACACGTGAGGCTCATGTGACGGAGTCGAGTCTGAGAGACGTGCCTGCAGTCACAGGGTTTATTTAACACGTAGTCAAAAACCCACCCAGCTCTCACACATTCAGCCGGGCGTGGAGCCTCCCTATACATACTACCGAGTCCGGACCTCGGAGTGACAACACTGCGCCGTACCTAACTCCAGCTCACAGCGGGATCACACGTACTGGATAACAGGAGATACTTTTTCTTTGTTTTTTTTTTCAATTTTTTTTTATGTGTGTGAATTTTTCCTCGTTTTAAGGTGCGACTGCAGAGACACATTTGGAACGTTTTGAAGGTTTTTTTGAAGTTATTTATTCGGGTTTTTCAGTTAAGCGACATGGAGAGGATTACCAGTGCGCAACCACCTCCCTGTGTGCCAAAACACCCATCGCTGGATATAGCTGACATGCAAGGGTAAACAAAATATTTTATTCTATACTTTCCTTTTTTATTCTATTCTATTCTATTCTATTCTATTCTATTCTATTCTATTTATGAAGCACTCTACTAATTCTTAACCCAAACTAAAGACTAACTAAATTTTTATCTTGTCTTTAAAGAATGGATTTTCCCATCTATATGTACAAACCCAGGAGGGGTATGAAGCGCGGGGATGAGAGCAAGGTAAATTAAAGTTAAAATACAAAATAATTCTGCATTTATAAGTTGAAACTGAGCAGCTCACTGACAACATTTCAACCTCCCCTTCAGGAGACATATAAGTTGCCACACCGACTGATTGAAAAGAAAAGACGTGACAGAATCAACGAATGCATTGCCCAGCTGAAGGATTTGTTGCCAGAACATCTTAAGCTTACAGTGAGTATTATCTTCTACATATGGCATGTCTGCTGCCAGCCAGGGAATCTGAGACGCCACATGGTTCTGCTGAGCAGTTTGTTTGCTTCAGCCTTTGGATTCATTTTCTAGAGTTTCCAAAAAAAAAAAAAAAAAAAAAAAAGTTATGGATTTTAAGAGGAGACAAGAGATGAACAAATATTGATTTTTTTTACCACCAATTCTGTAATTTTATTATTTTTACTGTCAAAATGGTAACAAGGTTTGAGATTTGAATTTGTTGTTGAGAATTTCGTGTGTGTGTGCGTCTGAGTGTTCAAGGCTTGTCCTCTGTTCAGCTGCAGAATGTGTTACATAAGAAAGATCAACATGCTTATCGAAGGTCTTCCTGTTTTAGACGCTGGGTCATTTGGAGAAAGCCGTGGTGCTGGAACTCACTCTCAAGCATGTGAAAGCCTTGAGTTCCCTCCTGGAGCAGCAGCAGCAGAAAATTATTGCGCTACAGAAGGACTTGCAAATCAGTAAGTTTAATGCTGTTATGTAATTTGGATGTAAAACACAAACTGTTGTTTTTAATCAAGTATTTTATAAAAGGAACCCTCTGGGATCTGTTGCACGTATCAGAACTAATATAAGGAAAATTGTGCAGTAAAGATTATTTTTTTAACATTGTTGTTCTAATCCATCAGGTGATCATGGTGGTGACAGTGCAGAGACCAACGAGGAGATGTTCCGCTCAGGCTTTCACTTGTGCGCAAAAGAGGTCCTCCACTACCTGGCCAGCCAAGAAAGCAGCAGGGACCTGACTCCTTCCCATGTCATCAGCCACATCCAAAAGGTTGCCGCTGAAGTCCTGCAGCATCAAAACAGTCAACACGCAGAAGAGTCCGTCCTTCAAAGTTCAGAGAAACTGAAGAAACCTGCCGGACAGCCCCCGAAAGCCTCTGAGGGCCCAGCTAAGAACTGCGTTCCCGTCATCCAAAGGACTTATCCCCATGGCATGGGGGAGCAGAGCGGCAGTGATACAGACACTGACAGCGGGTATGGGGGAGAACATGACAAGCGCGACCCCAAAGCTCAGTGGTCAGAAAGCCACGCAAGGGAGGGGGAGCTCAAGCATGCCGCATCTGATCGGACAGCCGGTGCCATCAAACAGGAGGGTGATGAGCCTCAGGCCAAGAAGTCGAGGTCTGACTCCTCAGAGGACGAGATCCTCTCCGGTCACACAGCAGGAGGTCCTGGCAGCTACATGAGTTTCTCCCCCAACCAGCCCCCATTTTGCCTGCCCTTCTACCTCATCCCCCCCGCAGCTGCAGCAGCGGCAGCGTATCTGCCCATGCTGGAGAAATGCTGGTATTCCGGGGGCATGCCGGTCATGTACCCGGGTATGAGCGGTTCTGCAGCTAGCTTGCCCCCAGAGACACTGCCCTCATCTCTGGTGATGTCCCCAAGGGCAGGGTCCCCCGTTCCCCACCAGACCCCCATGGACTCCCCTGCTCTTCACAAAGCTTTAAAGCAGGTCCCCCCATTGAACTTGGAAACCAAAGACTAAACAGACTTGTTTCTGTTGGAATCTTGCGCTCTGAATGTTGAACGGGGTTGAACGGTTGGCCCATTGAAAAGAGGGTAAACAAAACTCAAACGTGCTGATATCCCCTCAAACCACAGCTGTTGTTTTGCCCATCAGAACAATGACCCCAGAACCCCAAATGGTCCCCACCCTGTATCTCATCAGCTCCTCACACACTGAAACGGGACTTTTAGGGGCAACCTGAAGTGCCCATGTGAAGGCTCATAGATTACCTGTTGCATGGCTCTGAAACACTGTGAAATGGTCAGTTTAAAGAGGATGAGTGCGTAAGAGATCACAAGAGTTGTTTTTTTTTTAGCCAGGATCGTCTTCTCAGCACTCAATGTTGAATGTCAGAGGTGAACCCAGAATGTAAGGCACAGATAAGCCCCCCTCCCCTCCCCTCCCAAAAAATTATTTGGACCTACGTTTTTGCACACACACCAGTCTGTAATGAATGTAAAGATTGAACAAAAGCCCCTTGTAGATGCTGCTTTAATTATTATAACCTGCTGTAGATCTGTGAATGGAAGATCTACCTTCAGTGTTTGTCGCTCCTGTAACTGCAACAAACTATTGTTTAGAATAGAATGTTACCAAAAAAAAGTCTGGTTGATGTTGACCAGAGACGTTGCTCCACTCACCCTTCAATTATCTTGGAGCTAAATGAACACAAGTGTTCACAATGTTCAAAGAATTCAGGGCGTTGTCACTGTACGAGGTGTGTCACTCATGTCTGTTGAGGAGTGATGTGGCCATACATGCTTTTACAATTTAATTTGTGACACATGACTATTTGTGTATCTAGATGGAGTTCCTGTGAAGTAATGTCTTGTTTTTTTTGTTTGTTTATACTACTCATACATCTCTATTTTTGATACGTGACCCACTGAGTGTATTTGCATTGCTACCAGAAGAAGGTTGAGGTAGTCTTTTGCTGTATGCCAAGAGAACGCGTATATAGCATGGTGCTCAACCAGATTTGCATATTGCCCACATATTCCCGGTCAAGTTAAGGCCTGATCTTAGCTCATGCTGTTGCCTTTACTCATTTAACGCAGACACAACGATGGCGGATGTTTTGATGTATTTGCTTTAAATGTTGCGTCTGTTGCAAAGAGAGTGAATGTAAAGTTCAAACAAAAATAATAGTTTTGTATAGAAAGAGGTACTTGGGATTTTTATTTTGAAATGTAACACATGGTTGTTTGTTGTACATATTTTGTATATAAAGTATTATTGATATATATTAAAATATTAATAAAGCATTTTTTCCCCCCTGTGGAATTTGTGTTTGACTGCCTGATGGTTAAACGTGTTGTAGCCAGCCGCCCTGACAGCTCCTCATAACAACGCATACTTACATAACACTTACATAACCCATAAAGCGGCAGAGCCTCTGTAAATCAATAGCATGTCTTAGATTACGGGCTGTAAACATTTCAGATTCTACAGGGTGACTAAAGAATGTGCGTAGAATGTTTGTGAATTTTGGCAAAAGGTCACATTTAGATCTATTTTACTGTCTTTAATGGTGCAATTTTTAGCTTGTCAGAATTGTGATAAATATGGACAGGAAGGTTTTGTTAAATAAATACTTTCATAAATATTGTAAACTAATACAAACTGATCCTGCAATCCATGATATTAGTTTAGCAACTATAGAGATAATAACTTTTGTTTTTCTATAAAAATGTAGACAAACTACAAACTCACTGAATTATCTGAATTTCATTTTGGTTGTATCAAAATTTCCCTCTCTTACAGTCTATATGGTTGGTATACTGTACAACAGCCACTGTATCAAAATTGAAAGTGTGCTGGTAGAGGCAGAAAATGTGTTTACTGTAGCAACTTGAGAACACCACAGTGGATTGAAATGGTATTTGAGGTTGTGGGGGCAAAGACTTTGATTTACTTTCATATTTAATGAACCAGTCTAGACCATGCTTCTGCTGCTTGCTTGGACACATTGTTTCTTGGGTAGTTACACTGCTGTTGTAGTAATAGTGAGAATAAAAAGTCTGATATCATCTTCCTGCCACCCATCATTCCACCCTGAGAAAAGTGGAAATGGCAGTTTTTCTTTTCTTGTAATCACAACAGTATTTTGTTATTTGGTCTCCAGATTAGTCAAATACTTCCAACACGGTATTTTGAGATTTACTTCTCACAGGCCTGCTGACAGTCCTGATGAGTTCAAAAATGCAGCACCAGCACCACCTTGTGGTTTTGGTGCTCCATGCCCCACTTGCTACCATTTTCAAAGATCCTTATATAAAACTTTATTAGACCACAACTGACAAGATGCTGCCTTGAGGAACCCCAACAGAGAAGATGTCAGTAATAAATTAGTAGAAGTATATAGCACAAAGATAACTGGCCTGAGGGATGAGGTTCCAATACTAAAATTATTTGTACTGATATTGTAAACATTGACATTTCCATCCACCTCTGCTGCAGTGGAAATCATCACCATGGCAGTGTTGATATCACAAACACGCCATTGAACGACACACAGCTGTATTTTGAATGAATCTCTTTATTTCTGATGTTTTTCAGTCATCTTCACAATCTTAGCTGAATGTATCTTCTACTGACTGTAGCAGGGAATTCATATTTGAGCCGAGGCAGGATGTGGCCTCTCTGGAGCCTCACTGCCTGAAGTGGTGATCCTAATTGCTACTGCAGAAAACACTGACACCAGTGTGAGAGAGGCAGTGAAAAAGATTGTGATGAGATAAATACTTCCAAGAAGGCCCGAACCTCAGAAATCTGACAGCATCAAAAGAATGACCTTGTTATTGAGATGCTGGCTGATAAATATCTAACGTTGAAAATTGCTGTCACAAAGGACATGATGGCTGGGGTAACTGTGGGAATAATGCGCATGGATACGGCCTCCATGGTAATTGTTGTTGAAAACAGTGTTTTCACTGTGAATGAGGCAGTGAGGAGAATTGTCATGGGGGAGTGGCTGATTTCTCATGATGCTCAAAATGCGTATTGAGAGCTCATCAAAGAATAGGGTGACCTTAAAGAGAACCCATTCATCCCTCCACATGGAGGACTAGCAGAGGAAAAGAAGCTGTGTGTGTGTGTGTTCTCAATGCTAAAGTGCTTGAAGACTCCACATGCAAACATACGATAAGTACTGTACACTGATGCTTTTTCTTTTTGACATTCAATAACACCAACTCTAAACAGCCTGCAAATGTTTTTCTCAATCGCATTTTACAGTATTTCAGTAGTTCGTTTCCTCTGTGGGCGGAGGCGGGCAGGTTCCTTCCCGGCAGCACTTGAAGATGAGGGTTATTTGTCTATGTTTATACCAACCTGATGCAGTCATATATAGAATGTTTCCCTCTCTTTAGCGGCTGTTGCTACTAGACGTTGAACACACACTGTATTACCAATAAACCACTCATACCTAGCAAGGTTTATCGACAAAAAGTTTCAAACATGCATGTATTTCTGGGCTGCAGTGTAATGTCAGATAGTCATTTCATACATGATTCGGTAAATGTGTTATTAATTTATTTTAACTTTATATGATGTTGGTACCTTTCCTGTAGGATCACAGGTGCCAGCTGAATGCCAGTTTAAAGTAATCTCTCTCTGTATCACTGCTTTGTTTGTCTTTGTTTTATGTTTTTTCCTCTTGTCTTGTGTGTTGGCATGTGGTGACTGTTGTAGTTTCCCCTATGGGGCTCAATAAAGTCTATCTATCTATCTACCTATCTATCTATCTATCTATCTATCTCTTCTTTTTCATAGTTCTCCTTCCATTTGTCTCTATCTCTTTCACTCTCCCTTCATATTTCTCTGTCTCCCTGTATGTTGAGACAATGCCACAAGAACTCAGTAGCCAGGACTGTCTGCCTCTGTAATCTGACGAGTGAAGTGTAGTGTGTGTGTTGAAAGATTGTCATACAGAACAGAACAGATAGTATTCTTTTCATGTCAGCCAGTTCTTAACAATCCTTGAAAAAGTTGTTTATTTAATAGTAAAGGTGATCATTTTCATGAACATTCTATGAGGAAATATTTGGAGTTTGGAAACCAGGTAAACTGAAGGAGCTTTGATATAAGGGACATGATCTAATGGGAGGTATTGCTTCATGAAATGAAAGAGGTTGATTATCAAATAAATGTGACCATATTACCAAGAGTTATGTTTTTTGCTGTATTGAACATTTTTGTGTTAAATAATGGCATTAAAGTGTTGGTTTTAGTTATAATTTTTAATAGAAAGTGTGTAACCATGGATAGCACATAATGTGTTGGCATAAAACATGACAACACACCTTAGTATGAAGTGTATTACAATTTCCATTCTTGACTGAGTGAGCATATAAGACCCCTTCAATTTTTATAGGCCTATCTTTTCAGTGACAGAAACGAGAAGTGTAATGTTTGATGTGATGGTTTGAAATGAAATCTCGTAGTAATCACTTTATAAAAGTTATTTAGTAATAAAGCACTTCTTAGAATGAGGCTCTGGATGACATTGTTAAATGAAATCACTCATATTGACTGTGCACTGCATTAATAATAAGGCACCTAAACTTAAAATACTATGTCAAAATGTTGTTTGCCTGCTGCCTTAAAATGTTATGTTGGCAAAAATAGAGAGGAAAATCTACAAAGCTCACTTGTTTGACAAGATCACAACCGCCCAGCATGACTGGAAAAAACAATAATAAGATTTTCAAAACAAAAGCATACTTCTAAAACTTACAGGGGAAGCATCTAACTGGAAAATGTTATTTTTATCCCCAAACAAACAAACCAACCAACCAATCAAACAACCAACAAACAAACAAAACAAACATAAACAAAATAAAACATAAAATATATAAAAGCAAATTATTACATTAAACTCAATACAATTCAAATAAATTAATGATTAAGGAGCCATAATACAAATTATGACTATCTGTATGCTACAGCAATTATTCTACAGCACAGTATGTGCATGGTTCACCTTTCCATCCCCCATAATACAAGCAATTAAATGACATGCCCTAGATGTCAGCATACTGTACAGTTGTGGCACTTTGACCAGCGAGTGCAATATTTGCCTTTTCATTGTTGCTTCAAAAAATAGCTGTCAAAAATAACCCACTAATAATGAGACCCCATCTTTGCAGAAAAAATATGTCAGGGCCTCAAATACAACTGTGACATACAGAGTACCAAGTGCACACCACACTGAGGAGTTCCTCTTTCAAGTTCAGTTCCTCTGATAGTCTGGTTGACCAACTTCCTGTATCATTCTGGGAAGGCTGGCGACCATTCTTTGGCACTGCCCCTATGCAATAAAACTATAATAATAATAATACTATCTGTATAGCCTGGAACTTTTCAAGCTAGGAACACAACGTTCTTTCCAATGCAGAGAGACAGCATAAAAGATCATCACAAATAAAAAACAACAACAAGACAGTTACAAATAAAATCATCCACAAGGTTAAACAGTTAAGAACAAATCTTATGGTTATAGAACAGAGCTGCAATATGTAAACAAAAGTCTAGTTGTCAGACAAACAGACCAGTCTATAAATGTGTTTTAAAACTGAAAAGCTGAGACAGTGTCAGCAGACCGAATATGAACTGGAAAACTGTTAATTATCATTATCATTATTGTTATTAAGTCACAGAAAGTGACTAAGTACATTTTCTCAAGTACTGTAGCCTACTTATACAATTTTAGGCACATTTAACTTTATTTAACAGCTAGTTAGTTACTCAGATTAAAATTTTACATACAAAACATATCAGTTTAGAAAATAAGATGCATGTTTATTAACTAGCCAACAGCATGTGAGGAAGTTAAAATTAGCATCACCTCAATGAACTACAACAGTAAAGTTACAGTTAAGTCACTTATGGCATCAGTAATGACGAACACTAACTGGGGCCACATTACATTTTGACACATTTTGTTGTTAATGCTTCTGTATTTCATAATGTGATATTACCACATTTACTTCATAAATGATCAGAATACTTATTTTCTTATTTTACCATTATTATTATTATTATTATTATTATTATTATCATTATTATTATCATTATTATTATTATCATTGTTGTTGTTGTTGTTGAGTTAAAGGTGCAGTGAGTAAGATTTAGAGACTTGGCAGAAATGGAATATAATATTCCTAAGTATGTTTTAATTAGTGTATAAAATAAGAATTGTCATGTTTTTGTTACCTAAGAATGAGCCCTTTACATCTACATCTAAGTTTCTAGCTTCCAGGTTTTCTTCTGCATTGTGCAGCCCACTGAATATGTGCAGCAATGTTTCCCCCGCTAGCCCCACCTGTGAGCTCCTGCTCAGCCCATAGACTTCACATTGTGATGACATCACAGATTTTTAAATCATTTTTCTTGGCTCAAGGAAAGTTTTACAAACATAAAACCTCCATGGATCAAAGGTTCATAACACAAAGAGTCATAATTGACGTTTGCAGTTCGAGGTGTCTTGTCAACAGTTTTACATACGTCTCTTTTATAATGGTGGTCTATGGGGAAAATCCTTTTTGGGCTGCAGGGGTATTTTTTGCTGCAATACTGCGAGTGGCCACTAAGAAAAATCCAATACATCCATGCTCATTATACACATGGATGTATGAAGAGAATTTGATACAGTGTCAGATAGGTCTATTCCTATGAAAGTTGCTCAGTGGCACATGAAGCCAAAAAAGTTCAACAACAACTTCTGCATTGCTTTTGCATCTGTGAGGCCCATAGAGCAAGCGCAGTGGTGATTTTCACCAGCTGAGTTGGCTACTTCCGGTTTAGCCCTCCAGCTAACTTGAATGGGAATGAAACAATTGAATTGTGCGGCTCTTCTAGGCTTTTGAAAAGCGATCAGACCAAATGGATCAAATTCTGATAGTGAGACAAGTCATTTCGCGGGGGTTGTGACGCTCAAAAAAATGTATCTGCTGATTTACAGACATCTCTTTCACAAGGTAAGTCTATGGGAAAAACTCTTTTTGGGCCAGTGTGCGTCACGTGACGTTGTAATTACGTGGTTTGGCTGCTATGTCAAATTTGCTTCAAAGCCTGGTGCTCTTCCTGTATCGAGTTCTCTTTATACATCCATGATTATACATCCATGGTCCTCTTCCATGGAGCCCGCCATATTGCAACATCATGTTTCTGTAGCCCAGAGTGGACAAACCAAACACTGGCTCTAGAGAGGGCCTTTTGCATTTTTCACAAGTTTCATGGCCTGTAGATTCTCCACGCGCTACACACTTGGAGGGGAAGGGTCAGGGTGATGGGAGAGGTATTCAGTTGGTTACAATCTGCAACCTCGGCGCTAGATGCCACTAAATCCCACACAGTCGTCCTTTAAATGTCATTGGTCACGGTTGTGTGGAGTTATCTGTGCCACCTCTTACTCTGAAAAACTCGGGGCGGAAGTCTCTTCCTTGTTTTTGCCTGCAGATCACACGGCACCGTGGGTGTATTATAAGAGCGGGCAGCCAGAGAGGCTCCGCCGTCTCCAGTGTCCGGACCGGTCATGATTCTGCGGGCTGCGGTGCTGCTGCTCGGACTCGTGCTGTCGTGCAGGGCAGACTTCGCACCACCCACACTCAACATCAGCCTGGATGATGATCCAGATGTGCGGTGGATGCCGCTACTGAAAGTGTTTGACTTAGACTACCTCAAAAAAGCTGCTGCAGAGGTCATCGAGTAAGTTTTAGACAGAGTCTGTTAGGCCCAATCATTTTGACAGTAATCTTTAAAAGTGTTTATTTCGTCAAAGTACTTTGTTACCATGTAAAGCTGCGTTTTGCAGATATTGCGGAAGTTATAGCCATCGACGAGAAGTTATTAGCAGTGCATACCTAATATTTTAGTAATATATGAGTATCTATATATGAGTGTCTATTTTAAATAAGATTGTCAGAATCGAAATATACATTCTTGTATTTACCAACAAGCCACAGATTGCATGGTTTCACTTTCTGTTACATTATCAGCAATGGTAAACAAAGACTTTGATCATCAGGGACATAACCACAAAAAGCTAAAGAAGTACTTTACTGTTACCAAGAACCTGAAATTATGCGACATAACTCATGCTGACATAATGTTAACATATATTAACGTGTTATGTCAGCCTTGAAACAGTGAGTTAATGAAAGAGGCACACTTAAACATGATTTTTGGGCTTTAAACTAAATTATATGACTATACTGTGTGGTGTTAATATTGACATTGACAAATTTATAAAAATCGGTATTTCATGGGTTGAAAATGGCTCAACCTTTCATCTGCTGTTTAAAATCAGGTCTGAAAAGGCGGGGCCAATGCTGACATAGAGTCGACTGTTTAGGAGGTTTCTACTTCATGAGATTTATATAAACTGAGAATGTTAATGCCCACCTCTCCCAGTCCCCACCCTTGAGTGTGAGTCTGTGAAACTGAGTATGTTGTTGATCGAGTCACATCATTCACAGCTTCTGGCAACACAGAGCTGAAAGTAAGATGAACAGCACAATGACATTTGAATGAGCCAGAAGTTGTTTTTAAACAAACCTGCCTGTGCTTAACTTGGTTTATTTTCTCAGACTGACTCCCATCTGTGTCATGGGAGGAAAAGCTGCTGGAAGCCACAAAAACAATAGAAATCCAAATTGTGGTTCGTCCTGTAGCTCTCCAGCTGTCTGTTCCTGCAGTTATCAGCGGGTAAAACCTTGTTTTAAAATGTTAAATCACGGTGTAACCAGAGCTCCACTGACCTCATTACTGAACCTGTCTACAGCAGCGGGTGTAACTGGAGCTCCAGTCTCTGCTGCTGTTAGCTCCTGAAGCTAAAACTCTCTTTATGTCAAAATAAACCGAATTAAACCAACAGGTTTATTTAAAAATTACTTTTGGCTTGTTTAAATGTCGTTAGCTATGTGTTGGCTGAAGCTCTAGTTAGCCACCATGGCTAGTCAGTTAGCCAGGTGTATCATGGCTTCAGATGGCCACAGCTTGTAGCGTGGTAGTTAGCTCAGTGTGTGTGTGTGTGTGTGTGTGTGTGTGTGTGTGTGCGCGTGCATGCATATGTGTGCATGTGTGTGTGATACAGCTCGGGACCATCATGGTCCACCACCTCACAAATGTCCACTTCAGGGGATTTCGGAGGGGAACAGTCCTCTGTGGCATATGTGCCTTGTGTGTCATGTGTGCCTCTGGCCAGGGGATGTCACTGAGCAACTCCTGCCCTCCTGTCTCACACATCCACGACTCCTGCACCCACCCCGCTCCCCTCCTGAGCCCCTCCCCAACCCTCCACTCAACCTTTTGCCCACTCTTTTTTGTGTCATTTTTCAAAATTTTGCAGTGGGTGGAGTTAGGCTCAGACTTGGGGGTGAAGTTACACTTTAACTTCTGTGTTCATGAGTAATGTTTTACTGCATCTTCCACCATGCCTGTACTGACAGTGATCGCAACAACACAGACGGGTTTCCTTTTCATTTTTTGTCAGCTCCACAGTTCCAAAATGGGTGCATCATGCTATTGCTCCTGCTGTGATGTCCTTGGAAAAGTACCTTCCTCAGCCTTACGCAGGAGAGATTCGTGGCATGGCCTCACACTTTGGTGGAAGCGTTTCGGATGTCATCCTCCTCAACTTTGCCTATGAAATATCTGCGTATGTATGATTTTAAATTATACATTCCTAACAGAAAGATGTGCATTATTCAGAGGCACACAGTGTCTGACAAGTCTGCAGGAATAAGGTGAAACTCCTCTCATGCATGCAAACAAACTTTATGCATTCCTAGATTTTGCACTAGCATCGTAGCTCAGGACAAAAATGGGCACGTGTACCACGGCAGGAATCTTGATTATCCACATCCTGTTCTGAGGAATCTGACTGTCAACATAATTTTCCTCAAGAATGGAGAGGTACAGTATGTATTCAAAGCATCTGAAAATGAAACAGCTGTTGTACCTCTCACTATACCCACTAAAATAGCTCAGAATCAGTAGAGTCATTAAACTTTAGCAGGTGCAAAATGAAAGTCCTTGCATGATGATGAAGTGGCTATGGAAAAAGAAATGTTTGTTGGTGCACCCTTTCAGGTGGCGTACTATGGAACTTCTTTTGCTGGCTATGTTGGTTTGTGGACAGGACAGAGTCCAAACAAGTTTACTGTCTCTGGTGACCAGCGAGGTAAGACTACACTTCTTTTCAGCAGTCATGTTTGTTCAGAAAGGTTGCTAAAGTCCGATGTTTTTACTTATCTGTGTTTGTTTGTCTGTGTGTGTGTGATTATCAGGCAATGAACGCTGGTGGAACTGGTGGAAGAATTTGGTGTCTGCTTTCCTGTTGGGGAGATCCCCAGTCAGCTGGCTGGTTAGAGAGGTGAGCATGTTAAGGAAGTGAGTCTGATGAGGCAATGTGCTGTATGAGGAAACGAAATTTGAATAATTCTGTGTAACTTGTACAGACACTGGAGGAGGCAGACAACTTTCTGGATGCAGTGATGCGTCTCTCCAAAATCCCCATCATCACAGGGGTGTATTACATTGTGGCTGGGGTGCAAGCAGAGGAAGGAGCCGTCATCACCAGAGACCGAACGGGCCCCGCTGATATCTGGCCATTGGAACCCGTGAATGGAGCGTAGGCATCGGAGGAGAATGCAGTATATGTGGTGTTTGCTGAGTGTGATTGCCCAACTCCATCCAAACTTAAAATTGTGTGTCCCTGTTTTAGATGGTACAGAGTAGAGACGAACTATGACCACTGGCGTCCTCCCCCAGCCAGGGATCATCGGAGGTGAGTCATCTCACATGATGAATACATCTACAGTCTTGTTGTGACTTTTATTATACTGTTGTTGTTCCTTCTTTCTTAGGGAAGCAGCCAACAAAGCATTAAATGCTACGGGCCAAGATCATATCAACATGGATACACTTTATCAGGCAAGTGTAGACTAGTAAATCACTATCGCAGGGGACCAAAGTACACGTGGTACTGATAGGAACTGCACACTGCACATTTTCAAAGAAACAATGTATAAATTTATAACAAGAGTTTTTTCCCCTCCAGGTTTTGTCACTGTTTCCAGTGTGTAATGGGTAAGGAGGATATTTGTTCATTATACTCTCATTTTTGTTTCACGCAATCACATGACATGTTCATGTTGTTGAGACAGGGCATTGTGTATACCAGTTTCAGTTCCCTTTGCTCGACCTCAGCAATAATGTCAATAGACCTTTGTTTGACAACATACTTCGGCACATAGCAAGTAGCATATAGAACAGCAACAGCTGAGTTTCAGTCAGATGTTTAACATTTTGAGTGTATGACATACAGTTTACAGCCTTAAAGTATTTTTTAAGAATCTACAGTTTATAGCAGACACCTTAATTGTTTTGTTTTTTTGTCATTTTATTGTTTTAATAATGTATAGCATTGCATTTGATAATGACCATTGTCTACTATCTTGATAATCTCCCAGAATTACGATTTACACAACAACAATGAGTGCAGCAACCCCTGACAAGTACAATACACTTGTCAGGCCACAGGTAATTAAATTACATCTTGAATGTTTACATTTGTTATTTCAATTTCTCTCTCAATTATTTTGTCCTAGAATAATAAGTGTTGATAAAACAGCCAAAATATGATCCTCTCTCACTCTGTCTTTTATCATCTCTTTCAAGGGCTGCCATATGACTGACTGAACTGACAGGCATCAAGCAGTTGACAGCTAGCAGTTTTTTGCTGCAGTGTCCTTGTGTATCTGAACTTCACAAACATAGTTATATGCAGATTCATGATCATGTGGAGATATAATCAATATTGAGGTATACTCATTGAGATTAGAAGGGAATTGGGCTTCAGTATTTTTACATTAACATTGCTTTTCTGCCTCCAATAAAATCATTTTGTTTTGATCATTTTTGTCACTTTATGTGCCTGCAAGTTATATTTCAAGGTTAATAAAAAGGTATCTGTCTGCAGCATAATGTATACATTTATTCAGTGTTAAATCAGTAGGAAATACAAATTCAGTGAATACAAAAAAAATACACTAAAGATATCAAGCACAATTAACAGTAGTTTAACTAGAAAAGGCTTCACTCATGATTCCAATGTAAAATGATTCATTAAGAATGTTTTGATGCAGACTTCATAGCCCTCATGGTCCCAGGCCAGATCACACTGAACCTGCCCCATGCAAGGATTTGAGCTCTCTGGTACAGGGTGGTGCTGGCGTAGTGCCTGGGAGATGACTAAACACTGAGGAGGACAGAAAGGATTACTTTATGGACAGAAGTAACAAGATATCAATCAAATTCAGATTTGAAAAACTAGGCGGAAATGAGTAGTAGAAATAACCTTAATAATAGAAACGAAGAAATTATGAGCAAGTGTGTACACTGTGTAGTGACTATACAGTTCACAAATTGATAGGCACAAAAGCAGATATACTTTATATTGTGTGTGTATGTGATTTTGTGTTCTTGCCTTGATCCTAATAGTGAACCACCTTATTACTGATGGGAGTCTTTGCAGTGGCCTGTACATCAGCAAGAGAAATATTTTAGCAAACAGAACACATGTGGTATCAGGAAACAAAATATACACATTCTGCCATAATTCATGACATGGTGCATGAATAAAACATACACATTCACATCTGTCAGGATATTTGATTAACAAAGTAACTTTGAAAATGTTATTAAATATTAGTGCAAAACAAGATTAATCACAATGGCAGACCAGTTCGATTGCAATATATGGTATGTTAGAGTGTGGATGTGTGTGTACCTGCTGCTTCCTTCCCAGTTGAGGGCAATACTGGATCTTCCATGCAAGTTTGGAAAAGAAAAACATGCATCTTTTCAAACACAAAGCTTTGAATCTACCTTGAAAGACAGGTTTGCATTTTTTTCAAGTCTATGTTGAAACAATGCTCATATGTCCATATGTACATTGGAAGCATTATTGGACACTGTAATTATTCCTCCAGTCCATGCTGGCTGCACAGAGATCTCTTTTAAAAACAATTTTAACATAAGTGATGAGGGACAAAATCGACAGTCCTTGTCAAGTAAAGTAAATGTTATTTATATAGCGCCAAATCACAACAGAAGTTGTCTCAGGGCACTTTTCACATAGAGCAGGTCTAGACCATGCTCTTTAATTTACAGAAACCCAACATTCCCCCATGAGCAAGCACTTGGCAACAGTGGCAAGGAAAATCTCCCTTTTAACAGGAAGAAAGCTTGAGCAGAACCGGGCTCTAGGTGGGCGGCCATCTGCCTTGACTGGTTGGGTTGAGAGAGAAAGAAGGAGAGGGGAGAGGGGAGAGAGAGACACAGAGAAGCATAACAACAACAATAATAACAATAACAATAACACTGACAATAATAATAGAAATATGACTAGTGACAATAACAGCAGGCATGGTGTCAAGGCATGACACACCACTACGGCGTTCCTGAAGCCATGGTCCCTGCTGTAGATAACTAGGGGGTCCAGGTCCCTCATACTGTGAGACAAGAAAGCACAAAAACTCCAGGGAAGAAGCCAGTTAGTAACATGCATTAATTGTCTGAGGTTTGGACCAGAAAATTGCAGGTCATCCAGGTCTTTATGTCCTTGCTTGGAGTTTAGTTAACTGATTGGATTTATCAGTTTCCTAATAATATTACCTAAAGGAAGCATATATAAGGTGAATAGTATTGGTCCAAGCACAGAATCTTGCTGACCTCCATGTCTAACTTTTGCATGCATGAAGGATTCATTGTTAACATGTACAAACTGAAAACGATCTGATAAATAGAATTGAAACCAGCTTAATGCAGTTCCTTTTAATTCCAATTACATGTTCCGGGCTCTGCATCAGGATGTGATGGTCAATGGTGTCAAAAAGTCTTGGAAATATCACTTCCAGATTTTACAGGCTGAATTCATCATACCAGAAAAGGAAGTTTAAAGACATAAAATGTAACTTCCAAAATTAAATATCCAAGTATGATACACTGATAAACAATGACTAATAAAAACATTGCTGAAGTTGCTAAATGTATTTGACACTCCATAGTTGATTTGTATTAGAACTCAGTATACTGGCCCTTGCAAATAAAAGTAATTGAAATGTGACTTTCAAATTAAACAGGAAAAATTCCAAAAATAATATCCTAACTTTCAAAACCAATAAGGAACCATCACTTATTCACACCGATATTTCCCTTCAGTTATGTTATGATGATGCAATACCTCACAAAATTGGAATTGGAAGTCATCATACTAGATTAGCAAGTTTAAAGACAGGAAATATAAATTAAAAATAACTGTGCAAACTTTGTGAACTAATGTGCTAACTTCCAAACCCAAAATTGAACTGCTACTCATGCACAGAGATGGTTCATTCCAAGTATGTTATTGTTATCTACAGTGCATTCCAAATCATTTGGAGATTCACACTGAATGTGAAACTTCAATATCAATCTTGGAATTAAGTTATTGGTTTTGGAACAGCAGACTGGTTCCTCAAGTTGAAGGAATGGAAGTCTGATCTCCAAAATCAAAATGCTAACTTCCCAAATAAATATGCCAACTTTCAAAACAAAGTAGGAACTCACACTTTTCTGACATTTACCTTCAAGCATTATACACTGATAAGCAATAACTTCTGACCTATTGGTCTCGGAGGTCAGCATACTGGACTGGGAAAGTCCTGTAATTGTAACTTCAAAATTTTACAGGCTGAATTCCAAAACTAATTTGTCAACTTTCAAATCTAATAGGGAGCTGTCAGTTACACACCATGATGTTCCCCTTCAAATATGTTACATTGATGCAATACCTCACAACGTTGAATCTGGAAGTCATCATACTAGATCAGGAAGTTAAAAGACAGGAAATTTGATTTCCAAAATCAACAGGCGAACTTTCCAAATCCAAAAACCTACTGCTACTCATGCACATAGATGGTTCCTTTCAAGTATGTTACAGTCATCTACAATAATTTCCAAATGACTTGGACATTCAGACAGAGTGTGAAACTTCAGTATCAGTCTTGTAATGAATATATTCTGGAAGTCAGCAGAGTGCTTTGGGAAAGTGAAGGTGCTTGAAGTCTGAATTACAAAATCAAATTACTAATCTCCCAATATGCAAACTTTCAAAACCAATTAGGAACTCATACTTATCTGCACAGTCATTTCCTTTCAAATATGATATACCGATAAGCAGTAACAACCAAAATCAGTGCCTGAATCAGCAACATGTATGACAATGTATAGTTTTTGGTGTGGACCTATTGGTCTTGGAAGTCTGCATACTGGATTGGAAAGGTGAAAGTTCTGGGAATGCAACTTCCAAATTTTACAAGCTGAATCCTCAAAGTGATATGTCAACTTTCAAAACCAATAGGGAGCTGTCACACACGCCATGATGTTCCCCTACAAGTATATTACATTGATGCAATACTTCACAACATTGAATTTGGAAGTCATCATACTAGATCAAGAAGTTTGAAGAAAGGAAGTATGATTTGCAAAGTCAACATGCAAACTTCATGAAATATTTGTGCCAGTTTCCAAACCCAAACATAAACTGCTATATATGCACCATGATGTCCCCGTCTAGTATATTACATTGATGCAATACCTCACAACATTGAAAACGGAGGTCATCATACCAGATCAGGAAGTTTAAAGACACGTAGTGTGATTTCCAAAATCAACATGCAAACTTCATGAAATATTGTACCAATTTCGAAATCCAAATATCAACTGCTACTCATGAACACAGATGGTTCCTTTCAAGTATGTTACAGTCATCTACTTTCATTTCCAAATGACTTGTAGATTCACCCTGAATGTGAAACTTCAGTATCATTCTTGTAATGAATGTATTGGTTTTGGAAGTCAGCAGAGTGGTTTGGGAAAGTGAAAGAACTGGAAGTCTGAATTTGAAAATCAAAATGATAATCTCTCAAACTAATATGCGAACTTCAAAAACCAATTAGTAAGTTGTACTTGTCTGCACAGTTATTTCCTTTCAAGTATGATACACTGATGAGCAGTAACTGCCAAAATCAATGTCTGAAGCTGCAACATGTAGGACAATATATAGTTGTTTTGTGTGTGAACCTATTGGTCTTGGAAGTCAGCGTATTGGATTGGAAAGGTGAAAGCCCTGGAAATGCAACTTCCAAATTTTACAGGCTGAATTCTCAAACGAATATGTCAACTTTCAAAACCAATAGGTAGCTGTCACACACGCCATGATGCCCCCCTACAAGTATATTACACTGATGCAATACTTCACAACATTGAATTTGGAAGTCATCATACTAGATCAAGAAGTTTGAAGAAAGGAAGTGTGATTTCCAAAATCTACATATGAATTCATGAAATATAGTACCAATTTCCAAACCCAAACATCAACTGCTACTCATTCACACAAATGGTTCCTTTCAAGTATGTTACAGTCATCTACATTCATTTCCAAATGACTTGTAGATTCATGTTGAATGTGAAACTTCAGTATCAGACTTGTAATGAATGTGTTGGTTTTGGAAGCAGAGTGGTTTGGGAAAGTGAAAGACGTGGATGATTGAATTCCAAAATCAAAATGCTAATCTCCCAAACTATTATGCCAATTTCCAAAACCAATTAGGAACTCATAATTGTCTGCACAGTTGTTTCTTTCCAAGTATGATACACTGATAAGCAGTAACTGTCAAAATCAATGTCTGAATCTGCAATATGTATTAAAATGTATAGTTGATTTGTGTGTGTGAACCCATTGGTCTCGGAAGTCAGAATATTGACTTGGGAAGGCCTGGAAATGTAATTTCCAAAATTTACAGGCTGAATTCCCAAAGTGATATGTCAACTTTCAAAACCAATAGGGAGCTGTCAGTTATACACCATGATGTTCCCCTTCAAGTATTTTGCATGGATGCGATACCTCACAACTTTGAATTTGGAAGTCATCACACTAGATCAGGAAGTTTAAAGACAGGAAGTGTGATTTCCAAAATCAACATGCAAACTTCATGAACTATTTTGCCAATTTCCAAACCCAAACATCAAGTGCTACTCATGCACACAGATGGTTCCTTCCAAGTATGCTACAGTCATCTACAATAATTTCCAAATGACTTGGAGATTCATGCTGAATGTGAAACTTCAGTATCAGACTTGTAATGAATGTGTTGGTTTTGGAAGCAGAGTGGTTTGGGAAAGTGAAAGACGTGGATGATTGAATTCCAAAATCAAAATGCTGATCTCCCAAACTAATATGCCTACTTCCAAAACAAATAAGGAACTCAAACTTTTCCACACAGAAGTTTCCTTTCAACTATAATATACTGATAAGCAATAACTGACAATGTTTGAAGCAACAAAATGTATGTGACAATCAGTAGTTTTTATGTTATTGGATTGGGAAGCTGAAAGTCCTTGAAATGTGACTTCTAAATTAAACTGGCCAAATTCCCAATATGCCACCTTTCAAAACCAAAAGGAAACTTTCACTTATGCACACCGATTCCCTTCAATTATGTTACACTGAAGCAATATCTCATCAAACTAGATTTTGACATCATCATACTAGATCAGGAAGTGACTTCCAAAATCCACATGTGAATTTGATGAAATAATGTTCCAACTCCTAAACCAACCTGGAATAGAGAACTGCCACTTGTCAAACATCAATCTAAGCTACACAATGTACATGACAATTTCCAGTGGTTTTGATTTTAAAATAGTTAAATGTTCCTTAAGTCAGCATACAACATAGAGAAGGTAAAAGACAAATCAATACACTATCTTCCCAAACAAATATGCTACCTTCTGGGCTACCTTAGTGGTTTAGAGATCGATCATCAACATTTTAGGCTGCACATTGCATGTTGGTTTTGGAGTTTAACAAATCTACTTTCTCAAGCTGATATGCTTATTTTTGGGGCACCCAAATACCTTCTGGATTAAGATGTCATTGCTCTCTCTGTCATTTCCTGTCATTTCTCTATTATCCATAAAACAGCATTGCAACAGCACTGATTTGCTAACTTCTACATATGCACACAAAGTTTCCATATCCAGTATGTTAAACTTGTATGCAATATCCCTAAATCAATGTGTTAAGCTACATATTGAATGTCAAACTTCCATATTGGGTTTTGGTATCTGATGTCAGTGTACTAGATAGGGAAAGTGAAAGACCTGGAAATACACCTTCCAAATCTGCTGAATTTCCGGGTGCTCCCATACCTTAAGAGTTAAGATTCCAGCCAATATGTTGTGACTGCACATGGAATGTGACACTTCCTTATCAGTTTTGGAGTTTAACGTATTAGTGTCTAATTCAGAATACTAGATCAATATACTGCTTTCCCAAGCTAATATGATAACTTTTGAGACGCTCCCGTCACTTTAGAGTCAAGACACTGACCATGAACGGCGAAAACGCTTGTTCAATTTTGTCTGGGACCTTTGTTGCATCTCTGTCTCTATCTTTTCCTGTCATCTCTCATTTTTTCAAGTATTTCTTAAAACAATACTCAAATGCCCATATGCATATACATTGAAAACATGGTTGGTCACTTTAATAGTTCCTCCTGTCCATACTGGCTGCCTTCTTAAAGCAATTTCAATGTAAATGATGGGGAACAAAATCCACAATCCTATTTCTGTGCAGAAATTAATGCAAATTTCAGCAGTCCTGTTTGAAAAATCAAGTGAGTATCTTCAAAATTTATCTTTTTAGTGCAGAATTGGAAATCCCCTACTGCAGCTCAGCAAAGAGGGAATGTTGTACTAAAAAGACTGACTTTGCAAGATACCACTTCATTTGTCCAATTCAAACTGATGAAGTCTCTTTTCTTCTGCTAAACTTTAGAAAGCATTTTTAAAACTTTTAAATTTTATGACAGATTTCTGTTGCTTTGTGGGGCGATCTTGACGATTTTGTGTTTTTCATAATTGTGTAGGCTTATTTTGGCTAAAAAATGTTTGCTGTACAAAAGAAAAGAAAAGAAAAGAAAAGAAAAGAAAAGAAAAGAAAAGAAAAGAGGAATGTGGGTCTATCTTTGCAAGATTTTGAGAAGTGGATCCACAAGTGCTTATACCATTATTTTACCAATACAGCCTGTTTCACTTCACTCCATTTGAATGATGCTTTGTTTTTATTAGGCGATATTGAACACAAAGTCTGTCCAGCTTCTGTCTAATGTTTGCAATTTTCCACAAATTTCCTTCAGATTGTCTTCACAGGGGTTGAGCTCTGAAAGCACCTTGTGAAAAGGTTTTATCAGCTGAACACATTGTTGATTTCATCAACTTTACAAATATATTTTTATTTTCTCAGTATGTCTCTCAGATCATCTCTTGACCATCTTACCATTTAATCACATAAATTTACTTGTCCCAAATAGCCTACAGAATACACTCACAACGTTGGGCTGATGTCACAGTAAATTAACAGGTGACACTTGGAGCTATGTGGGGCTAGGAGGGAAGTTTCTGCCTCACACTTTCTTGACCTCAGTATTACTGTTGAGGGTGATGAACATCAGATTAAAGCACTGTTTGCAGTCAGACTGGGGCTAGCTGGAGGTAGCATTAGCTTTACAGGAAGAGACCAGGATACCTGTGTGCGTGTGTGTGTGTGTGTGTGTGTGTGTGTGCCAGATGACCACACAAGAGCTGGCTGTTCAATCACTGTAACTTGCAGCTCTAAGGCACGAGGAACATGGTATTGGCTTCCTGTATGACCTAGTTTGCTGTACTTGGTGAAGGAGGAGCCCTGCTGCCACTGCTGTTTTTGTCCTTAGTTAGTTTCTTCACCTAATTTCCTTACTTTTGGGTATCTTTTCTTTCAGTAGTTTGTATTTGATTTTGGTAAATTCTTATTTGAAAGATTTGCCTTGCTGGCCTCTTTATTTTGGGTTATTGTTGATATACTTCTGCTTATTTTTGGTCAAAATGTGGTAGCGTGTGAGTATGGGTTGCACATTGTAAAGGAGGGGGTTTACTTCATTTTATCTATCTGTTTTTGTTTGTTTGTTTTTTTGTTTTGTTTTGTTTGTTTTGTTCTTGTAAACCAACTGTCGTGTGAGTAAAGAGTGGGGAGATTTTTTTATATTGCTGGAGTTTCTTGCTTTTTGCCAGCTAACAGGACGGTTGGGTTGCTATACTCTCGCAGGTGGTTGGTCACTGGGTGAAAGTTTTCCCTCTGCTTCTTGGGTTTTCTGTTGCATGTTATTTTGCTGTGCCTTACTAACCCCCGTGTGTTTTTACTGTCTTGCAGCGTCAGTGTAAGCAATTGTGTGCGTGTGTGTCTCACAATACTGGTGGTGGTGGTGAAGTACCCTGGAACCTCCCCTTCACTCCCATCCTCCTGTGGGTTTCCCTGGCACCCTCCCCTGTACTGGTAATCCGGCAATGTAGTAACATTTTAAAATTATATAACATATTTTGTAATAAACAAATTTTAACCTGGCCTTTATTTCAGCTTTTATTAACTAAAATAACTCTTGACTTTTAAAATCTAAACTTTATTCTATTTTTGAAACTTGAAGCTCTTGTCTCTGCTCCTTTCCTTTATCAAAGAGCTTGTGTATCTGTTGGGTATTGTCTGGGTGAAATTCCCAGAGTGGCGTTGTCAGGTTCTTGTATTCTGGGGTGCTTTCCTAAGGGCCCTTTTTAAACATACTGTACTATATGTTTAATATATCAGTTGTTTTGACCCTTAATTGATGTGATCAGTGCTTGATGTCAGGTGTAGGTCAGAGGTCGAGGTGGTTCGTGTGCATACAAAGTTCAGGACTTTAACACCAGACCAGTGTTTGAGTCCTGATTGCTGCGCGTGGTTATATTTAGGCAACAAAAGCACTTTGGTTAGGAAGAGATGGTGGTTTTGCTACATGTCCTATCTTGTGTTTAAATTTACTTTTGACATTTTCTGTATTTAATCAAGTCCACCATCTTCCCTGAATCTTAAACAAGAGCAGTAAACATAAAAAAACATAACATAAACATAAAAAACGTTTGTTTTAGTTGGTACAAGTAGATATTGTATTGCAAGAGTGGATATTATTGGAAAACAAATGAAATATGTTGCCAGTGAAAATTTTACTGATACATTCAGTCATCCATAGACTAAGATAAGTATCTTATTCTACATGGTGATGTTACTTATGTTACTCCCTGTCAGACTTCTTATAAACTGCATCAGCAGAAGGCCAAATAGACTTTTTAATGAAAATTCATTGCTGTAGATTCTGAGACCCCAAACAAGTGAGTAATTTTCTGTAGAGGATCACTGAATCATGTCATCAGTTCAAAATCATGTTTATAAGCAATTCAGGACGGATCAGGCTGATAACCATGTTAGAGAGCCAAAGGTCAGTGGCCACAGTGGAGGACAATGACAGAGCTACAGACTTGTCAGCCAATCTGGATGAGAACACATTGAGAGAAAGAACACTTAACCTCATTGACATGATATTTCAAATCCAATGTGCTGCAGCACAGAGACAAAATGTTCTGTCTGCTCTGTAGATTCCCATCCTAGCCAGTAACAAATCAGCCACTGTGTTTTGGTTCAGTTTTCTACTTAAAACCCATTCAAGTCCTTCTCTATTCTTCTGAAACATTTACAGAGACAAAGAGGGGTCATCACGGGTGTTTTCCCATATTGTTCCTCATATTGTAATTTTAATAAGAAAAACACGATCATACAGAATACAGTTAAAACAGTGATTATTAATGTTGCTCGAACAGACTGATCTGATAACATTTCATTGAATCACACAATGTAAATGTTTGTGTGACTTCCTGCGTATTCTAGGAAGGCTGTTGGAAACTGTTCATCTTGACTGCAGCTTTTTCACGTCCTTCTGCTTTCCAGGCTAGGCATAGTTATCTTGAACAAGCCTAATCATGGTTGACATACTCCATCTCGTCTGCAGCCACTACCAGATTTACAAATTGGCCAAATGCCTATCAGTGATAGGAAGTGTGATAATACAACTATAGAGAAATGTAAGTTGTTTTTTTTTCATGAGTACACAAGAGACACACACTGTTGTTTCTGTCTTCAAGAGCATGAACATCTCTTCTATTCATGTTCAGTCACATTACAATTCTGGCAGAATCTGAACAATTGGCTATGTATTAAAATGCAAAATGTCACACAGCAAATTCTGATATACGAAGATAACTTCTCCAAAGAAATATGTGATATGGTCAATATTATGATAATTATGGTTAAATATAACAGTCATTCATGTAAATAGAAAAATCAGAAAACCTCACTAACTTGGTGTCGAAATGAATTTAACAATTATTTTTCTTCTTTACTAATATTAGCTGATAAACACCAGCCAATACAAAAAATGTGCCATATTATTTCACAATTTCCAGTGTTTTGACCAAGACTTAATGCTTTTTTAAAATGTATTCATTTAATCATCTCTGCCACCATATGGGTCACCTGTGTGATTTATTGATAGGGAGGGTCTCAAAATATAAATGATTCATGGTACAATGGGTATATTTAATTATGTGATGAAACCCAATTGAAACTTGACGCTGACTGGAATGTAAAGATACTTTGCCTTAAGTATATTTATTTTTATTATGTACATGTACTTATTATTTTTTACTGTTATTTATGTATCTATTTTTATTTATTGTCAATGTAACCTTGCTGTTTTGAATCTACTCAAAATTTAAATTATACATATGTGGTTTTGTTCTAAATAAACATAATAAATAAATATAAATATAATTTTTAAAAAAGAAATCTTGTCAGCAGCTAGGTTTTATTTATTTATTTTTTATTGAAGATGATTCATTTAGGAACATCAAGGCATAGAAACCATGACGACAATAAACACCTCTTAACATACAAGGCACATTAGATAAGAAAGATAAATTATTTAAAATAATAATATAATAACAGAAATTTAAAAAAAAAATACAAAAAACAACAAATGAATAATAATAATAATAACTGCATTCTTCCATAGTTGCTCTAGAGGTCATGAAATGTTTTCAGTTCCTCATAAGCTCTGAACAGAGACTTTGCATGTTTTCATTAGTCTTTAAACACTGAGATGATTGTCCACAAGGTCTCTTTTAAAAACAGAAACATGGGGTATATTCTTCCGTCTGGATGCTTGGATGAAAATTTTCTCCAGGAGTATCAGGTTGTTCAATGTCAACAATAAAAATCACTCTTAATGTCCTTAATGTTAATATCAAACACAATATTTTCTCTTGTGAGAGGGGCAAATAGTTGGATTTCGGTCAACACCCAGGTCTGAAAACCCTGCAGCCAGGTCCTTCCCCTCTCTGCAGGCTCCGCTTTCACTGCGTGCGTCTTTAGGCTCGTGCACATGTTCGTGCACTCATAAACTGGCATGCGCAGAAGCAGCAACACTTTGCCTGCAGATCACATGATATGACAAAGCAGCTGGCTACTTCCTGTGTAGACTGCTAGCAAATTCACATCCAGACAGCCGCAGCGACTGCGACTACTGTGTCATCCAAGATGCTGGCCCTCATAAACAGGCTTTTGGACTGGTTCAGATCCCTCTTTTGGAAAGAGGAGATGGAGCTTACATTAGTGGGACTTCAGTACTCCGGAAAAACCACATTCGTCAATGTGATTGCAGTAAGTAGCTAGCGAACAAGCGCAGTCAGTGCGGGCCTAGGCTACTACCTGGGAGAGGTTGTGGACGGTTTCTTTGGATATGTTTCAAATTAAGTTGACATCGTCGCATTTCTAGATTTATTTCTCCCAAATTTTGGGGCATGACTGGATGATTTAGTGCATTAAAACATGCACATATTGGTGCAGAAGCAACACTGATAACACATTTGCTGTTATTTTGTAATGCTAGCTAGAATGACGAAGTTCTTGGTATGACTGTGCGCTTACTTAGGAAATCGGTCATGTGAACGGACTTGTAAGAGCTTTGAAATAGCTGCTGGTGTGTCAACATCAACGATGTGTTGACAACCCGGCCACACTGGTTAAATTGGTAAACAGTCTTGTCTTGTCTACGTCATTTAGGGTGCAGTAAAGCGGACGAGGCCTGGAGCCACCGTGGCCACAGGCTGCCAGCTGTCTATATAACTAGAAAGGAGATCGGACACACACACACACACACACACACACACACATACACATATATATATTTATATTTATATTTATATTTGTATATATTTGCTGGAGATATTTTATTGTAAACCAAACATACGTAAGTGAGTTCAGTAACGTTATTGAAACTGGCTTTTGTCTGTGGTTCCTCCCAACAGAAATGTTACTGGGCTGTTCTGGATTTGTACTCGGCACGTTGTCATAACTAGCTGTTAATGTTAAAATATTTTATATTTGCCATTTTTGTTGGGCCTGTTTTCTGTTATGTCTTGCCTGCTTAGCCTGCCCCGCTACAGCCTTGGCAGGGCCTGCATTTAGGGTAAAGGTTATATTATGAAGTTCACTTTTGTTTATGTCTGTGTTTCTAGGCGATAGGCCACACCGTAATCTGAAGAAGTCAAGTTGTAGGCCACAGTACTGTAGCATCCCCCTCCCCTCCCCTCCCTTGCTGAGATTGATCACAAGAATACACAGTTTTCCGGCTCTGTTGTGGTCATGTCAGGTGATCTGTAACTAGGTTAGAACAAAGCTCCTGATACAGCCATTAGGAGGCTGTTGGACTGGGCCCAGGCCATATATGAGTCACACAACCAAGGATAATAAAGATATAGCATATTTGAATATTTTCAAATATTGTATGCTTCCAGTTTCTTAATTGGTTTAAAGCTAGGCGGTACCTTATTCAATAAGATTTGCTTGTGGAATATTTGGTTACAGAGTACTGTATGCTGATGAATAGATGGCATCATCTTAACATGACTCATGGAGTAAAAGGGCACATGTTTAAATTCAACTAAAGGCTTCAAGCAGCCAGAAATGACTCTTGCAGTCATATTTTATTAATTTATTGTGACCTCCTGCACAGAAATGATTCACATCCACAACGTGTTTCATGTGACTTCTGAATCAGATGAATCTCTGCTGCCATAAATTCACAGTGACACATTTTTATGAGACATTGACAATATATAGAATGTAAAGTACACAGATTGTAGAGATTACGTAGGATCTTGCATACAATGCAAGGAAGAGAAGAGGTGGATTAGATACATGTCAGTATTTGTAATTCTATTTCAACGCTTAATGTTTCAGTCGATGTGTGTCTTTTAACAACGTAACATGCAGTATTCACTAACATAACGCCCTTTGTCTTGCATTTGTCTCCTACAGTCAGGCCAGTTCAGTGAAGACATGATCCCCACAGTCGGTTTCAACATGCGGAAGGTCACTAAAGGCAATGTGACAATAAAGGTAGGCCAACAAGCAATGGTATGCAGCTGGATGCTTTCACTGTTCAACTGAAATCAGTTTTACACTGGACCAGTGCCAGCTGTATATTCTGCACTCTAGAGCAGTAATAGTGCTATGGTTGGTTTTATAAAGTGTACAAAATGTTAAGAGGTTTTGTTTAGCTTATTTTTCATTTTGTGCTTTTTCACCTCAGATATGGGACATAGGTGGACAGCCCCGCTTCAGAAGCATGTGGGAGCGCTACTGTAGAGGAGTCAATGCTATTGTGTAAGTTTGTACAGCAGATGCCCTTTGTGACTACAAATGTGCTATTTGTTTTTCTGAGGTCCCTGGAAACCTGAAAAACAAAACTGAAATCATATATAAAATTTTAATACAATTCTTACTGAAATGTTAATATTGATCATCTCTGTGTGTAATAGTGCCATTACAAAATGCTCCTCTGTAGATATAGTGTTTCACAAATCTCATGTTTTAAGTGTATTTGATTTTGGTGCTACCAAATTGTAAGTAGTTTTTTTTCCCCTTTGCAGTTACATGGTGGATGCAGCAGACCGAGAGAAGATAGAAGCTTCCAGAAATGAACTGCACAACCTTTTAGACAAACCACAACTACAAGGAATTCCCGTAAGAGGCCACTTGTGATTTATGGACCCAAAGCTCATGATGTCACAGCCACACCTTGGTTCATGACAGTGATTTCTTAGGGTCTAGTGACTCTAATCACAAGCCGTGATTAAACTCATAATTAGTAATCACTGCAACTAATGGCTTGCATTGACTCAGGCTTGATGACCTTACACTAAGTGGTCATTTGAACCCATGCCAGGATTTTTAATGACATTTCAATATCCACACTGACAGTTAAATTGACTTGACAGGGCTTGACGTGCTGACTCGATAGGCTACCAGCTGCTTTGACTTGACACCACACACAAGCGGTTTATTTTGTCCTAACAGTAAAGATTCGGTGATGGGTGCAGCACGTGGTTGAGAGAAATCCTTTAGATTGTCTGACCACATTGTGCGATAATGCTGATACATTGCCTTGTGAGTTATTGATCAGCTCTTTCTCTCTTTTTCAGGTTCTAGTACTGGGCAACAAACGAGACCTACCCAACGCACTTGATGAGAAGCAGCTCATTGAAAAGATGTGAGGCACTCAGATGCTGTATTTTTGTTAATAATCCTCCACAAACATTGCTTCTCGGGTTTCCGACAAAAGCTAATGTATGCAAAACCTGATGGTTAGTTTTCTGTCACCAGTGGATGATAAGTCAGTTTCAGTTGTGTCATGTTAGTCTTTCTCAGTGATGATTCAAAGATTATGAGTATTTAACTATACGCTATAAAAGTCAGCAGTATGTCCACATAAACACATAAATCTTGTGGAATCTCCTCCCAGAAGAGTAGAAGGTGTTATTAGCAGCCTATTAATGTCTACAGTCATACCTGTTGCAAGAGGAAACTAGTTGGACAGGCATCTGGCTTAAAGGCTTAAAAGTGTTCATTATTCATTCAAAGTGATATTTCCCTTTTATTTCAACGAAATAGTTGGACGAAATTTAGGCATCAGTTAATTAGATAGATGGATAGATTTATTTGACAACAATAAAAGTACATACAAGACTGCAATCACCCTGTCCTGACATACAATTCAATTATCGAGGATAACCAAAGGGGTAAGATGTTAGATATTCAAGTCAGGCAAGACCAGTTAAAACACATGCACCAACTGTACACAATCAAACAAAGCAACAGACCAGAACTGCAGCAATATTTTGTGAGGGGCACCTGTTGCATTATGATCTGCATGCAAGATGTACATTGCATGCATTTTTTTAATGTAAATTTCTTGCTAAACCAATTCTTACTATCCATATTCACATAACTGTTCCTTATATGACTATTAGGCTAACTACTTATACCATGAATCAAAAGCACACTGCATTAAAAACACTGCAGGGCAACACTTCCTGGGTTCCATACCGGCAACTTACTAAACAATCTAACAACTAAATTCTCACCGTTTAGCAGCAAAATAATAGACTCATAAATTTCACTCATGAGTACCCGTATTCTAAACGTCTACACAGGACTGCAGTAAAATTAGTCCATTTATCACTCACAGGGAAACAGTAAGTTAGACTTTTAGACAATTATGAGTACAGCTGCCAAGCACCTCATTGAAAAGCGTTAGAGCATTATACAGGACCTCATATTTATTGTTCATAGACCCCAATCTGTTATACAAAAAAGCCCCCATTAAACATGCAGTGCAATTTAACCTTAACTTATTGTTGCACACTTTCTTCCTTGCACAAACATGCTCCACTTAATCACCATCCAAGGCTTATTACTTTTCCATGTGGCACACTTGAACATTTCTTGGCTACTTCCATTCTCAGCTCATTCCTCACATTAAAAAAATGTGTGCTCTCCCTCACAGTTAGTATTTTAAAACTCACTTGGATCAGAAAAACAAGTTGATGTGCAGTAAACTAGCCTAGTGCATGGGATTTATTCTCTCCTTCATGCTGCTAGTTAATGTCTTTTTGTGAGAAAACACCTGGAGGCCCATCGGCTTGCGGTGTGAGTCAATGGGCTCACTTGTGCTGACAATAGTTTACTGCACACAATTTAGCTGCCAAGCCACTAGAGGGCGCAAACACACAGCTTCAAGTTACTGTAGGCCCCTCAGACTTAATCAGTATAGGGGCGAATAGTCATAAGTTGGAAGTTTTCAAACTTAAACTGGAAATGAATGTTAAAAATGTATTGATTGCTGTCAGGAGGAGTTAATGCAGTTAAACACAAGCTTCTTATTTGTACTTAAAGATTTCATGTTCGCTACTTTCCCCTCACAGGAACCTATCTGCCATTCAGGACCGAGAGATCTGCTGCTACTCTGTGTCCTGCAAAGAGAAAGACAACATAGGTAAAGATCAGATCAGTTGAAATGACTTTTTATCTTACTGCTCTTACGGACTCAAATGTTTTGTAATATATTAATCAGATGTGGTAGTAGTTATAAATGTTTCCCCGCCCCCCCCCTGCAGATATCACACTGCAGTGGCTCATCCAGCATTCAAAGTCACGGAGAAGCTGAGAGTGAAACCCAGTCGCAGCTCTGGCCTCAGCCCCTAATGGTCATGGGTCCTTGACAGTCATCCCTTCCACTGCCTCTGTGAAGTAATCCAGCTCTCTCTGCTCACTACCGTCACCACCTGCACCACCCCGTACACTACCATAGATGTGTAGCCCCTGTACAGCACTACCGCCACCCCAACTATCTGGAGTCTTGAAAAGTTGTCCCAGTACTGCGCTAGAAGGTGGATTGTCCATACCCATCATGCCTTATTGCCTGTCATTACAGACATGCTCTGTGTCTGTGCACATCGTGGAGGTTTTTTCTTTATGGGTTTTGTTCCCCTTTGACACAGGAATCTAATGATGTTGCAGTGTACTGCTCCCCTGGCTACATATTGGATGGAGCTCCTCTAATCCCACAATCAAAGATCCATTCTGTCGCCCGTCAACATTCGGTGTTTACATGACATTGCGTGATTGTAGTTTTTAACAGTTATTTGCCAAATGATGATGGTCGCTTGCGCTAATGCCTTCGATTCCTGATAAACTCTTAGCAATGTAGCCTGCATTTTGTGTGCTGGCATATGGAAGTATCTATTCTATAAGTGACTTGAATTAAAGTTTACACATACGGATCAATAGAAGGTAAGACTGTGAGTTGTTGTGTCTGAGGCAAAATCCTAAGATAGGTCATCAGAGTTTTAAGTGCCTTCGGCTGAGTGAGTTTTCCAATCAGACAGTTATTGCCCAACGCGACTTCTAACTCACTATTATAAAAAAAAACACTCAGTACAGACATGATATAAACCCCTTGATTACACTTAACATCTCTTGACAATCTCATTTTATGTTCTGTAATCACATAATCACATTCTGATGTCTGAGAAAAGACAGTACTGTACTAATGATGAAAAATGAGGAATGAGGTAATGGATGAGCGAGGCGAGTGAGAAAATGTTACATTCTGTTTGGTCGATGGGTAATTTGAATGCTATTTCTCTTGTAGCCTGTGACTTTTTATGTAGCTTGAAATGTGGGCTAACTGTTTGCAGTTCTCAGGTTGTTATAGGATTTTAAAAAATTGTCTGAACACAGTATGGGTGTGCCCAAGGATCTTTCTCGTAATCCCTACTTTGTTCAGGTCGGGTAACAGAAAACCAGTGTTAGTCATGATGGCTGAGCTTACAGAGAACAGAAGACAGTCCATTAGTTCAAAGCGTTGGATGCTTGATGTCATCCATGCTGGGTCACACCCTTGTCTGAATCCTGATGTCTATTTGTAAAGCCTTAGCAGCCCTCCAAAAACGACATATTGATTGATTGGTCATTTCCTTTCAGCGACAAGACAATGATTTCTCACAGGTTCGACCACTGTTCTCGGATTGATGCTTTGCATTAGCTTCAATCATGTATATTTATCTGCTCCTTGCTTGGCCAGTGCATCTTAATCAATTCAAAGTTTTATTGCAAGCGTCCCCGGATCAGGGTAAGTTATCCCTTCTGCAACAGTATGTAGGCCTACATGGCTTCGATTTCTGCATTTCACTGTACTGTTGTCTACAAATACATCACACGCTCTCTGTTATCTCACATGTGGTTCTGTGTCTTTTGGTGATTGTCGTAATCCTAAATGTCGATTGTTGGGACCACAGCAGCAGTGAGGGGCTGTAAAAGTGGGTGACTGTGTGGGTAATTGGGGAAAGCTTTGTTACCTGTGTAATAATATAGCCTATTTGCAATTTGTATGTGCATGTGCTAAACTTATTCACATTCAATTGCAGACTTTGTAAATAAGAAGTTAGCATTTTTATTCCAACAAATGCTCCTGTAGATGTCATGCATTCTTTCCCTGTGATTGCTAATAAATTTGTTTTTATTTTTAAGGATTTCGAGTCTGGCATCCAAATTTCTTGGGTAGTTGTCTATTAAATTATTTGCCACTAGGTGGAAGCAGAGGACTTTGACTGATTGTGGTGAAGTTTCAACAGACTGTAAACAAAGTTTTACCTAAAGTTCTCTTTTGTGTATGTGACATCATACCTGCTCTCCATTTCCTATATAGTGATCACTGTAGGGCTTGGTTTCTGTGCAGGTCATCTTTAAGGTATTTAGAATTGCACAAACTGTATATGAGTGGTTTGACTCCCACCTCAATTTATTCTTACACAAGTTCTCACTTAAACCTCATAACACCTTCACCCACAATAGATCCCAAATGAGAGATCCCCAGTTTCCTTGGTTCTCAAAATTTCACGCAGAGTCAACTTTGTACAACATTTGTTCTTACATATCCTATAATACATGTTTAACACCTTTCAGTGTTTCTTGGCAGAAAAATGGCTATTGTGCATAGAAATATAACACTCTGCTAAACAGAAGGTTAAGATAAGCGCAGGGAGTGTGCTGCAAACAAAGGGGCAATAAAGTGAGCCGTGTTCTCACAGCTGGAACTGCACAGAGCCATCGGAGAGCAGGCCTGGCTGTTAAAGCAGGAACACCTTAATTAATCTCATTTCTTAAACGCAGCATTTAATGAACAGCTGCTGGCATTTATTTTATGCTGGGGCAGTAGTTAGAACGTGTGGACAGATCTAGGTGTTATCTGATGAGTTCCATGGTTCAGTGGAGACCGAAGCGTGTCGGCATGGGAACTAGATGGATGTACGTGTGGGTCCTTGAGCGTGTGTGGTTTGCAATTGCAATGACCGCAAGGGATTAAGTAGTGGTTACAAACCTGCCACAAGGATTTATGTAGTAGAGCAGGTCATGGAGATGACCCAAAGGCGTGAAATACCATTAATGTAGTTACACTCCACTGCCAATGTGCTCATTATGTAATACAACATGTTTTGCACCTACCACCTGTCACAATTGCACTGTTTGTATGTTTTAAGTGTCCAAACTCTGTTGGGCCACACATAATATGATCACAATCACTTCTACATATCACTGTATTATAATCTGTTGTTGTTCAAATAATGTCCAAGTTTGTGTTTGCTTTGTATTGATATTGAACCTTACAACATAAAACAGCTGTTTGACATTGCAAGCATCCACTCAGCTCCCTGTCTGTAAAATGCCTGCTTGTATGATGCACAGAAACGGTTCCAGATTGGAGCTGCTGTTGCTTATACTTCTGTCTTTCCAGCAAACAGCCCTGGACAGTCTCACTCAACACTCAGTGGAGGAAGCCTGCGCTTTACTTTCACTCAATCGTCTGTCTGACAGCGCTGTAACAAGCAAACACATCACACCTTTATGCAACCTCACAATCCGTTTCTTTTACTAAACCTGTGCAACAATGTGCAAGGGAGAGGTCACACTGTTATCTGTGTAAGTCACAAAAGATTTTTTTGAGATAATGGTAAATGCCTGTCCAATACCAGATAAATTTGACTTTTCTTTACCTCTTTGTGGTTTTATATATATATATATATATGTGTGTGTGTGCTTTCGAGTTTATGAAGCATGTACATTGGTAGCATAACTACTGTACAATCCCTTTCAAGGCTGGAGCATTCCCATTTTCTTCCTCTTCTCTTTTTTTCTTTCTTTGTTTCATTAATCATCAGACAGGCCTGTAATAATATTTAGCCCAGCATTTAGACTTTCAGGTCTTACTGTTTACGATATACAGCATGTACAGTGAACCCACAGAGCATCTCACTAAATCCTTAAGCTGAGAACATGTGGCTTTAGAGGTGAAGGTCATTTCACGTCTGATTTACAGGGCCTGTATGGCTGTAAGTTTTCAACAGCAAAATATCTTAAATTCAGCAGAGAATTACAAAGGGGATGCAGCCTGCCTGACATTGTGACGTCACAAATGAAGCACAAGAGGAATTTCTCTTTCCTCATTGTGTTTTCTGCAGAGTTTTTATAAATATGCCACATGAAAACAACATAATAAATTTACTTGAATTCAAATGGCTGACAAGTAGACCTGTGAGACAGTTGCCTTCTAAATGGGACAGACCTATAAACAGCAATCATATTTGAGATGTGATTTCACAGTGGCCCAGGCCAATCACATATTTATTTACCACTGTTTGCCAGTAAGTCCTCTTTGTTCATGTGACAGAGATGACATCAGAGCACCACTGTCTGTAGCTGAGCTAACTATGGGGTAATTTGTCCTGGGATCTAACAGCCTTGCTTTTATGAGACGTAAATATGTTGTTCCAAAGTTCTTAAATTATAGTTTTGGGATTAGAGGTTTGTGGCCACGGCATTGACAGGCATCTGCAAACACCTCATTTAGGTCCCTGTGTGGACCATAATTTGGCACTAATCACTATGTGTGGAATGTCACATGATTAAGACAGAACTGCGTGACACATATCACCATCCTTTACTGCTCTACACCCTGTAAAACACAGATGGTTACATGCACACGCAGCTTAATAAGCCTCTGTAGACAAATACATTCCTCATCTCAGCTGGTTTACCCTGGCCATTTATTCACGTTTATTAATGCTGGTAATTTTGATTTTTAAATTAATTGTTTGAAAATTGTCTTATCTTTTAAATTTCTTTAATTTTTTGTTCTTTTTAAGACCAATTATAACATTTTAGAACATCAACAGATCTTTTTAAAATAGTAAAAAGTTTAGATAAGCATAATGTTTCATATGTAAATTATCATATTTTTAATCTTTGTGTTTGTGTTTTTTTTCAATTGATTTTGTGAATTGGAAAAGGCCATTATGGTGGGGTTTATTGATAAAGTAATCAAGCACAACATCTTAAAGGGGTAGAAAACAACTCAAACATAACCATCTTTCATGTTTTACACTACTGAAGTTTTCAATAGGCGTTGCTTTAGTTTCGAGCCATAACAGAACACCACTGTTTGAGCGGTAAAGGAGAAAGTTATTTTTTTATTTCAGGTAAACCATGACTTTCTCTTCTTTTTTGTGATTGTGGGTGTGCAGAAAAGCTGCTGAGACCTCCAAATGCAATAATTCCATTTCCACTCAGTGAGAGTAATCTTTCAGGTCCATTCTGTTATCCGGCGTCCTCTCAGATAGCCAGCTCCCCTGTGAACGCTTTCATACTCTCACCTCCCTGCCTCGGCTCCGACACTCTCCCCTCCTCAGATTCCATTAAAAACCATAACTTCAGCTCCTGGGGCTCTGATCAAATAGGGCGGCTAATGCATTTTTCCTGCGTTTTGATTTTTTTTCCCAATGTACCTCATATTTACATATAGATTGAGTATTTATCAGTCTGCATTTTAAGGCAGATTCACTGTAGTCCACTTTATTAAACCATGTTGGATTTATGTATATTTAATGAAAAGTTGATGTAGGGAGTGTAATTCTTTGAACAAGGGAGTATACTTGGTATGTGTGGGGAATAGTAATGCCATGGCCGTGAACAACTGAACTTGTAAGTCTTTAAAATTGTTTGCTGGCGTATGGTCAGTTTTTAATGCTACAGTGTCTATTCCTTTGCACATCTCCTATCAGTAGCTACACATGAACATTGTTCTAGAAATATTGTGTGGTTAAGAATAGCAAATATCAAATCTTCCTGCTGTAAAGCGGATGGAAGTGAGATAAGTCATCAGCCACACCTAAGTCATACAAGCTGGAGCAGATTTGATATGATCCATGTCCCCTCAGGTCACCTGCAGTCTCTCCTCCGCTGGCGTGAGCCTAGAGACACAAGGAGGACATTAGCGCAGTTAAAGGGATAGTTTGGCATTTTTGGAAATATGCTTATTCAGTTTCTATAGTAGATAAGAAGATAAGATCGATACCACTCTCGCATCTGTCCGTTAAAAACAAAGCGACTGCCAGCGAACGGTTAGCTTAGCTTAGCATTAAGACTGGAAGCAGGTGGAAACAGCTAACTTGACCTTGTCTGATGGCAACAAAATCCACCTGCAGCACTTCTACACCTTGATTGTAAACATGTTATATATCATTTGTTTAATACACAACTTTAAACTTCCTGGAGTCTCCTCTTGTTGCCTGGCAACATCATGGAAACCACTGCGGCTGGGTCAAGAAATAGTCCGGCACCTAACCCTCCATTATACCACTAATTTTTTACACTTTGGTTTTTGTATGGATTAAATGCAAAAGATATACTGTAACTTGTGAATTACTGATCTTTAACTGCGCTGATATGTGGCTTTTATGGTCTTTATGCTAAGCTAAGCTAACTGGCTGCTGGCTGTAGCTTCATATTTAATGGACAGACAGAGTGATGTCAATCTTCTCATTTAGCTCTCTGCAAGAAAGTGAATAAGTGTAATTCCCTATACTCCTTTAATGTAAAGTCAATACATTTCTTGTCCACTATACGTTGTACTCATTCAGAAACATTTCAATATTGTTAATTAAGAGCAGTTCATACATGTTGGTTTGCATGTGTATTCATTAGTCCATGCACACAGTCGTTTTTGTCTCTTCCGTTTTTTTGTAACTTGATTCATGAGTGTACCTGTAACCCTTCACCCATCTCTAAAGCCAAGCCTCAAGCTCTACGTAATCAGACTGGATTATTCATTAACGTACGTACTGGACCGTGGGAGGTCTTTAAACTACACAAAACAATTGTGATGAGAAGGGGAAAAAAAACATGTCACTGGAATGTGACTTTTCTGATAAATGTTCCAAATCACTACAAAGGATGTCCTCACTGTGCGCTCGCAGCTTTCCTGGTTGGAGGCTTGAGGAATCTGCTGTTCTTTGTTTGCGTGCAGCATCAGGTATGAGTGTGTTAAGAGGACTTTGCAGGGTCCTTGTGAGTCCTTTATCTTCCAGTCACCGTGGCTCGTAGATTGACAATGGATGAAAACCCAGTGGGTTGTGAATGGAGAGGCTGACAGGACAAATGGTGCACAGCAGGCGGGAATGTTGGAAAAAGTGATTAACAATAGAGGCAAAATAATGTAGTGCAAACATTGTAGCAACCTAAAGGCTCAGTGTAGAATGATGTTTTAGGTAGGGAAAGATTTAGTTTGATATTTCCTGTCCAAGGTTTTGTTTTGCACTTTTAGAAGAGACATACAAAAAATATTTTACTTTCATGTTCGTCTTCCTTTCAGTGATGAGCCTGTCTGCTAGAAAGGGTTACGCTTCATTCCCCATAACTTTCATCCCACCGCCCCCACTCCTTTAAATAATGCCTTGATGAGATGTTGGACTCAGCTCAATGAGAGGGACAGATGTTCCCTTGGGCCAGATGAACTGGGAACCTGTGACAGTTGGATTCAGACCAGGTAGCCTGCCTTTGATATCAGCAGAATCTTTCCTCTACAGGTAGCTGGCCTTGGCAGAAAACATGAGGCCAATCAGATGGAAGAACAGCCTTTACCTTGGTCTGATCCCCTGCCAGGGCACCTTTTGCAACTTTCCCAGAGTCAGGGCAGACACAGGGAGATTATTTATTCATCCTTACTGCACGTCACATCGCATGTGCAGCAAAGACGGAGTTAGCATAGCTCCAGATGAAAAGTAATTTCTGAAGAGGCCTCCAGTGTGTGATGTCATTTTGAGAGACAGGCCCTGATCTGCTGCTCCTCTGCAGGCTTAATCCTCTTGACTGCATTTGTTTAAATTTTTTTTTTTCTCATCCGTTTTTATATTACATGAGGGAAATATCCGCTGCTCTGTCTCTTGAGCAACATGATTTACTCTTGCTCATACAGTACAAGCAACAGTTTTCCCTGTGGGTTTGCGCTCCATTTTAAACAGCAAGAAGGCTGAAGTTTTGCTGATGAGAAACAGCTGTAGAATAAGCTACCTCAGTCACAGGAATAAGAAAAATAGCACTTTGGCAACTTTCAACCACCTGTCTGAACATACACACTTTTAGCTACAGGCAGCCTGCAGAGAGAAACATTGAAGTGTGCTGTATGCAGTGAAGTCTTACTAATACATACGAGATACTGAGTTTTACTATGACGTCCTTTTTTCTTTCCTATAACACGTTCATGTTTTCCACACAGTATTCTCTGTGTGAGAGTTTAATGAATTGTCCATTTTAATTTCACTGACTTGCCTGCAATGGTTTCCAAGTGGCAGTTTTGCTTTAGCATGTTGTCGTTGAGACATTTCCAAAGCAAACTTTCCAGTCATTAATTCCGTTGCCATGTTTTGTGTGAAGGGTTGCCTATCCAACCACCTCCATGTGTTATGGTGTAATTAAAGAAGTGTTTGAACAAGAACTGACGAAGAAAAGTGTTTGGATACACAGGAAGGGAGATGAGGCATGGCAATCACAGCTGAAGAAAGAATTACATTCTTTGACATAGTTAGCGTGTCCTTCGCACTAACTCTGCTGCCAAGTTACAAGCATTTCTGAGAGCATGATTAAAGGTTGCTTATAGAGAGCATTTTAGCACAGCATATGCATGTCCTTCCGTAAAGAAGCAAGCAGTACTGGAATGCTATTGTTTTACAGGAATGTTGTTTCCTTGCTGTTGGCATTTGACTCCGAAATGAGGACAAGTTGCTATTTCTGGTGGAGTACGACTCCAAGTCATTGTGCCAGGCCACAATGAGCACAATCCGCTCTGAAGGTGACACTTCATAGAGCTTGGTGGTAAACAATAACCTGGTGTCCTAGGATACGAAAGGCAGGCGCTCAATGTAGAGGCTGAAGTTTTGATGCCAGTTAAAAGTCAAAACAAGCTGAAACTTCACAAGCACAGAGGAATTTTTGTGCTGTTTTATGCCTTCTGATACAAATATTAAAGGAATAGTTAGTCATTTAGAATAATACACTTATTGGCTTTCTTGCCAAGAGTTAAACGTGAAGATTGATACCACTTGTGGCTGCTGGAGTGGTATCAATCTTCACATCTAACTCACAGCAAGAAAGCAAATAAGTGTATATCCCAAAATCTCAAACTATTACTTTGATATGTTAATAATTGTACCAAAACAGTTTAATATAATTTTTCAGTAACAGCCCTAATCACACACACCAGATGCCACTGACAGGGCCATTTAAACATTCACACGCTTCCAGCTCATACTTCCATAACTTATCAGAAACATTAAAGGTAGAGTCAGTCATTCTGGAGAGAGATTGTTGATATTTGAACTAAACACCCAAACAAATAAACCCCCCCATTTGTGCTCCTTCAGAAGCTCCATCCCCCAAATTCATGGAAGCACATTGCCAAGGCAACGACCAAAAGAGAAATATGGCTGGACAAACTGCCTTTACCAGGCTGACTGACAACAGAAATGTACTGAGCCAAAATAGTTTGCATGTCAGCTCCATGGGAAGAAATTGACAGCGTTTGTATTTACTGATTCATTGATAGGGTAAGTACGGTAAGTTGAAAACACATATACAGCAGGATATTTGTGTGATTTAAACAGCTGCCTGCTCAGACTACACTTTACTAGATGAGATCAGAAACAGGCTTGGAGTGTAAAAAAAACATGGAGGCTCTACGTGAGACTGCCTCAGGTTCAGTGTGGACTGACATATTTAATAAAATGGAAGCATATCTGTTCCATGAGAAAACACAGAATGGACAGCTAGCAGACCATGAGTAGATATTCACTGAATCCGACAAAAATGTATTGGATTAGAATCTCTGACTTTACCTTTAACCAGCCACTGTAAACACTGAGGCAAACAATGAGCTCATTAATTGGAAGGTTTCCTCTCTGGCTCAAAGAAGACATATAATACATTGTTTTTGGTATATTTGAATACATTTTGTGCATGAAAATTAATTTGATACTTGGAAAATATTCATATCCTCCAACAGAATCAGACCATATTTAGCTCGATCCTTAACCAATGCAAACCTCTTGCTCCTCTCCTGTCACGAGCAACTCCAAGAGGCTAATTCTGAGTAAACAGGAGAGGGAAATTATTGTTTGTTCTTGTGAAATTGGTTATATTTTCTTTGGAGCGATATGCAGACAAGTTCTTGGCTTTAGACCACAAAACAAAGCTGTGTGGGGACAGACAGAGCAGATGAGAGAGAAGTTGTCCATACAGACAAGCAAGTGAAGTGGCTTTTCCAGTGAAGGTGTTTGCACTGAACAATCACATTTATAGTACAGTAAATCTAATTTCAAAAGAGATGTTTATGTGCATCTATTCTTGTGGCTTTTATCTAAAATCACATCTGCTCTTCTGTTAGAAATTTTGTGTTATGTTGTAGACACACATCCTTTTAAAATGAGACTTGGGAGATGTTTTTTTTTTTTTTTTTAATTTCTCCATGACACTGGCTTTGTCCTCCTCTGCATGGACTTGACATTCAGAATGTTTTGTGTGAAATTTGTAGTTTTCCATGGCTTATTGCTTTCTCATTATGGTGTGAAGGTTCTCCAGTGTTGGCCTGCTGTCTGCTGTGGTGGTCTTCACAGTGAGAGACGTGTCATATCCTCGCCATTGTCAACCACCCTCTCCACCTTTTCAACCCAGAGACATGGCACCTCTACCTCTTAACAGGCTTCGCGTCACACACTCCCACTAATCTCTATGCATGATTCCTCCAGAGAGGGTTCACAGCCATCTTTGTTCCTCCCACCGCTGCCCCTCGAGAGCTAGAGGCTCCATGCATTCCTGCAGCGGCTGGTCATTGAGTCAATTCTATTGAGGCGGTTCAGCTCTCTGTCTCCAGACTGATGGATGGGCTGTCTGACTTTATCTGAGCAGGACGGACGCTGTGTTGGCTGGGGCCCAGAGATTGTCACTCCTGACTGCTTTATCAGGGTCTGACTTATAGAGCTGTCATCCTCTTTGAGCAAGGTTCCCAGGCACCTCGTCCAGCCATTCGCCCCTCCTGTCTGTCACACTGCCACCCAGGGACCTTGGCCTGCCTGCTTGACTGGCCTGACGCTTGCCTCACACCCACCCGGGGACAGATACATTAACAAATGTGTCTTGATCTATCAGCTCCACCCTTGGGTGTTAGGCAGGCTGTTGTAAGAGCCTCTCTTTTGCCAAGTGGTATTAACTCCAGATGAGGTGTGGATGTTCTGATTTTAGATATAGATAGGCCCTGAGTGATGATAAATGATGCTGCTTATGAGATTCCACAAGACGTCCACTCGTGTCATATCTTCACTTATTCGGAACTACGTGCTCAAAAGACATGATTTTCAAATGAATTTTAACAGCACTGCTGATATGTCTCTTTAATTACTGTTCACACTACAGACCCTGCATGAAAAAAAGGAAAAGATGGCAATTTTTCAAACATCTTCTCAAAGGCTGAGTCCATGTTTGAGCTTGCCATGAAACCACAGAGGAGTTCCTTCCTTATTTTCACTTTGATGAGCCATTGGAGAGCTTGGGGGAAAGCCAAGTGAAGTCTGGGGCCTCTTGCACATTTTGATGTTTTGTTTCAAACAGAGCAGCTTTTGTTCAACTGTCAGAATGGGAGAGATTCACAGTCAAAGTGTGTTTAGTAACCACAAACACACGGCACACGTGTTTATTTTAACTGAGGTTATATAGACACCATTAGACGTGTATTTCATACTGTTACCATGGGCACCATCGATCAAGAAAGTATGGGATTTTGTGTGTATATGTGGATGTCTGCATATTGTATCATTAAGGTGAAAGGGTTAACATCAGGATGGCTTTCAGGAAGTGCCAAAGGTTGAAAGATCAGACAGATTATTATCTCCAGATCTCACCTCTGACTCAACAAAATACAACACCCCTGGGGGTTACACTTTAAAAATGAATTTATCAGTAACTATGAAATGAATTAATCTACTCTCAGTGTTGTGTATCTCCCAGAGCTAGAGCAGGCATGGCCATATAACTGTAATTAATAATAACAATAATAACAACTTTATTTATATAGTACTTTCTAAAACACAAAGTGTTTCACATATAGGATAAAATACTGACATGCAAATACATACATACATACATAGATACATACATACATACATATACATATGCCTGATATATACACAAGAAATAAGCACAAGACCAAGATAATCAAAACTCAAGGCAAACAGAGAGTAATTATAAAAAGGCTAACCAATAGAAATTAATTTTCAGCAGCCACTTAAAACAAACCACAGATTCAGCAGATCTGACAGAATGGGGAAGGCTGCTCCAAAGTTTAGGAATAACAACCGCAAAAGCATTGTCACTTCTGGATTAGAAATAGGACAACAGATAAAAGGCCTTGATCAGATGATGGGGGAGGCCAACACCTAGAATAGGGGCTCAACCACTATGCTATATATAGGGCCTTGTACGTAATTAGTAAAATTTTAAAGTCAATTCTATGTTTTATCGGAAACCAATGAAGGGAGGCAAGAATTGGGATAATGTGGGACCGACAGCTAGTTTTTGTTAACAGCCTTGCGCCTGCATTTTGCACTTAGTAAAACAATTGGGGCCAATGACAAGGACCTCTGTTTTGTCAGAATTGGGATGGAGGATATTTTGAGAGATATAATTTGTAACAGAAGCTAGGCAGTCATGAAGGGTGGTAAGGTTAGGTTAAGGTTAGGTTTAATAGAGATGTAAAGCTGGGTGTCATCGGCATAGCAGTGGTAAGAAATACCACTGGAGGAATGAAGCAGATGGCCCAGAGGTAGCATATATAATGAAAACAGAATAGGTCCAAGGATCGACCCTTGTGGGACCCCACATAAGAGAAGAGCAGAGGCAGACACAAAATTGTTAATATGAACATTGAAAAGTCTGTCAGATAAGTATGAGGAAAACCATTTGAGTGTAGTTCCAGTGATACCAACCCAGTTCAGTAGTCTATCAATTAAAATGGCATGATCAGTGGTATCAAAGGCAGCAGATATGTCAAGTAAAATTAAAATGGTATATTCACCTTTATCTGCATGCATAACAATGTTGTTAGTTACTTTAAGCAGTGCCATTTAAGTGCTATGTTTTCGGCTGAAAACCTGAACATAAATTTTCGAAATGAAGGGATGTTTGGAAATGGGCCTGTAGTTAACTAAATTGGTGTAAACTGGAGAGGATTTTCTAAGGAGAGGGAAGACACTGGCTGTCTTGAAATAGTCAGGTACACATCCAGAGGAGAGAGATTGATTGACAATAGAGAGAAGGCAGGGGGTAATGACTGGTAGAACCTCTTTAAGAAATTTGGATGGAATTATATCAGCAGGGCAGGATGATGGACAGATATGAGAAACTATATCTGAGAGATCTTGCATGGAAATGCGTTGAACTCAGACAGCAGAACAGGGCAGGTAACTCAAACAGAATGATAAACTCTGAGGTGGAAATTTGATCTAAGACCATTGATTTTGTCATGTTGTCATGATCTTCATGTGAAGGTAGTGAACATGGAGGTTTGATTTTTTCCATTTATGCTCAGCTTTTCTATAATCTCTTCTATAGCGTTGAATTGAATCATCTATCCAAGGGGATGGATTAACAGCTGGGGCTAGTCTGATCTTATTTGGAGCACAGTTCATTAAACCAGTAAACAGAGTCATTACTATTGAAAAATTTAGGAATAGTCTTGGACATATCAGAGAAGAGAGCTGAAAACGTAGACGCAGAATGCTCATTAAACATACAAGACTGTATAGTTTCTTTCTGAGAAGTCAACATTGACTGTAGAACTGTTCCATAAGCTCCACCAGGGGGCTGCAGTCCCCTGATTTGAGTAAAGTCTCAGTAAGACATAAGTTATCTAAATTGCGGGAGTTGACAAAGTCATTAAGAATAAAAGATTTGTTTGACAGTGATCGAGTGTTGAAAAAGGGCAAAGTAAACTTGAGAAATTGACTTGAGAGGTTTAGGCTTCCAAGAGACAGTAATCAAGTTCTTAAGACTGACAGCAGAATGACGGTGAATAAAGCGTTTCTTTTGTCTGATCCTACTAATCACGGGGATTGAGAAAAAGGAGGTAACATTAAAAGATATGACTGGAGGACTAGGCTTGGTGGGGATATGACAGCGATTGCTGAAATTAACAGATCTGGAGTTAGAAGGGTTAACAAGAGGATGAGAGATAGGACTCAGGTTGTATGACTTTTAAGTTTGTTTTTAACTTTAAATACAGTTAAACTACATGTGTGTTTTTAGCCATGCAGTGTGGCCCTAGGGATGGCAATGTCACCGGTTGGTTGGTCCACCACTTAGGTCCAGGCTTAAATTTCAACAACCATTAAATCAGACATTCATAGTTTACAGAGGATGAATCCTGATGACTTTGGTAATGAGGATGACATTTTCTTCTGGTGTCAGTGACACATCAAACCTTTCAAGTATCCAATGAAATATCTCAACAATTATTGGATGGACTGGCACAGAGTTTTGTACAGAAATTTGCAGTTCCACGATGATGTATCCTAGTGTCTTTGGTGATTGCCTGAACTTTTTTCTCTAGTGCCACCTTGTGGTTGACATTTGTCCTATTAAGTGAAAAGTATTGGATGAATTGTCATGAAATTTGGTGCACACATTCATGCCCCCCCCCCGAGAATGAATGCAATAACTGTGTTGATCCCCTGAGTTTTTATTAAGCAGTGGCATCAGGTCAAAATTTCAGTTTGCCATGTACTTTGGTTTATGACAAAATACCTGCAAAACTTGACATTCCCATCAACCTCAGCTGTGCTTTGCATGCTAACACACTAAACTAAGATGTGAACATGGTAAACATTATACCTACTAAACATCAGCATGTTAGCTTTGCCATTGTGAACATGTTACACTGTGTCTGAGATAACTCCCTATTTGCTATATAGAGCACTATATTTGCCCTCCACCATTTTGTTCAATCTCACATTGCATCACGTTGTGAAGATGGGAAAATTACAAAATTTGTCATGTGAAGCTTCACCTGACAATGATGACACATAATGACCAAAACTTAATTTACTTTCTTACAGTATTCTTACTATTGAATGTTTACTAGGGAGGTGTGAATAAGGGAACAAGGAAGTGATTTCGGGCATGGCCTTAGTCTTGTTTCTATCTTGACATGCAGAGATACAATAAAAAGTTAAACATACTGTACAGCTTTGTCATTCGTGGCACTCTGCTCCTGGAGGACAGCAGCTCAGTGTTCATCAGTACTTTGCATTAATGCTGATTGTGACCATCAAAAGTCAGACAACAGGGACTCGTTAGGACCACTCAGCATTTTTCACCCAGATGTCAGATCATCAGTGTGCATTCACAATAATTTCCCCAAGAGGCTTCCGTGTTGAGAGTACAAATGACTGCTGGTTGTATGAGAGTGGTTGTGCCTGGTAAAAAATAATCGCAAAGACAGAGCTATTTTTTCTGCCACATTTTGTGATAATACCATCTATTTGTCCACAGGTGTGTTAATCTGTCAATTTGTTGCTGCTTTATCAGCTGGCACAATGACATAATATATATCTAGCATGATGTGTGAAAATCTGAGATCAGATACAAAAATTGTTTCTCATTTCCAGTCCTGTTTGACTATGTGGGTCAGTGGGCCGTTACATTATCATATCATTACACATGACCCTTCTCTTAAACTTGATATACAACACTAGATTGGATTTTGACCTTCAGCAATCAAATATACCGACAGGACTCCAATAATAAAACCTGCTTGTGAGAATGAGAATGGGGTGCAGAATGGAGCCAGTGTGTCAGCCAGAGTCACTCCAGGCTAGCCAGAGTCTTTCCTGTAGCCCCCTCCACAGCTCTGCTTTCTATCCAACCTGGATCATATGCCTTTAATAGTGTGTAATCTTTTAAGGGGTGAGATTTATGTCCTCCCCCTCTGGAGTCCAGGCCAGGGATATTTGGGAAGAGTGAGCAAAGGCTCCTTTGGGATAAAATGATCATCCCTCTGCAAATTTATGTGCGAAACATTCCAAATAAGGAACCTATAGGACTGCATGTCCTCTATATAAACATACAGTATTTAGGAAAGGTTTTAGTGAGCATATAATGAAATTGTTGAGCTCATTTTTTATTGTTCCTTTCCTATTTTTTGTGTACTGCCCAAGACCTTCAAATTATAAATATCATTGTGCAGGTAAAAAAGGTAACAGATGTGGATAGCTTGGCCATGAGCCTGCGGCTTATATAACTATTCTCAATAGCTGTATTGTGCCAGTTTGTTCCCTGTGATTGTTACTGTGATGGTTCTGTGAAACGTGGTATTGTGTTGGATGATGGAATTTGTTTGGAGACAATACACATTTGTTGAACTTATGAAAGAGCAATACACCCCGTTGATGTATGATATCTCTCTTCAGTGGGTCGATATTGCTCATAATTTTGATAGACTGGCTAGTTCCTCAATAAGCTGCTGTGTCACTGCCGCCCCAGGGCATACAGGAAATATTAGTTTTGGGAAATCAAGACCAAATGTAAACCAAGTGAGGAGTAAAAAATCCTTTAACATCTGATTTATTGATAGGAGACATGGAGAATTGAATGCACCTTCAAAAAACTGCATATGTCACTTTATTAAAATCAGTTACAGTCAAACTAATTCTTGAAAGATTTAATTTACATGAGAAAAATCAGGTTGTAAAAGGCATATGGATTAAATTGTAAGGTGTTCCTGTTATTTTGTCCACTGCAGCTCTTACATGCTGATTGTGCTTTTTTTTCTTGTAGGGAGGGGACCTCGTCTGCACTCTGCAGTATCTTTCTTTGATCAAGTGAAGCTCAGCTTTCTCAGTAGAACAAATGAAGCACTTAACATACTAATCCAAGCCAGCCTGTTGAGTGTAGCCAGGAGAATGTTACTTGTAATTTTGGCTGACAGTCCATATACATCACCACAGGCAAATTTCTGGACCTGTAACATTAACTAGGATGTTCTAAACATCAACTTGTCCTTAATGGCGTTTCCCTGTGAAATTCTAGCCTTTTCCTAGCCATTTCTTTATTATAGCTGATATATAAATCAAAGATGGCTTTATCTTGCGAAAGCAACACAGTCCTGATGAGCTAAAAGGTTATTGGATTAATGGTGTAGTCACCAGAATTTATACAGCTGTAATACCTTTGATGTCTCACTTTGTGCAAGCTTCATGATTAAGGACACATTTATCACCTTGGGCTGATGAGTTTATTTGGTTGAAATACAGAAGCTGCACGATGCAAGTAACTGAAATTCATTTACCTTATCTCATTCTGTTAGGCTGAGGTCAGGCTTTTAAGTTGCTGCAGGTGTTTTAAGATAGAGGGAATACATTTTGTGATCATTTTGATTGATTTATATATTTATATTTCTTTATAAATGATACACCATGGACTCACATAAGGAATCGTTGTGCTAGAATGGTGCTGTTACTGGTACTTGATGGGACAATTACTTTGAGAAATAATCCACTTTTACTAAAAAAAAAAAAAAAAATACAGGTGCAGTAATGTGTTTTTCAGTGTAATCCTCAGCTACTGCTACAGTAATACTTTTTTGTATTTAATTGTCACATGTAATTCAGTATGCTTCAGCTGGACATCAGGGCATAAAGTATCTATTGGCCAGAAACAAAGGGCTTTATTGGAATTTTCTTCATCAGGCTGTATAGGCATCAAAGTCTTCATCTCTTTGCCTAGGGGCTCTTCTATAGTGTATGTTATGACTTGATGCTCCCTGCTTTCTTTTGGCTTACAAGGACACCATTATAATCTCACTGAAAGTCAATGGACCAATATTAAGTCCTATATTTTGTTTGTGTCCAATGATTCTTTTAGTATAAAAAATGGAAATTTGTATCATAGACACTCTTGCACCAATAAATCAATAAGATTTGGCTTTAGATATTAAGGGCTGCTAACTACAATATGACAGATGAATGGGAAAATTGGAAAAGTTTGACTCTCAAACTGATTCTCTCAATGTATTTCTTATTCAGTTTTTTGAAATGATTTAGTACTTAAATGGTGGAATGTTTGTGTCTCTACTGCAGCTGCAATCACTCTCCACACTATTGCAACTCAGCATATTGCAACATGTAAATTTCATCTCTAGCTTTAAAAACATAATTTCAGAAAGCTATGTGTGATTTCAGAGCTACTGTGTCCAATATCCCTTCTAGTGTTGTTTTTTGTTGTTGTTGCTGTTTGTTGTTTTATTCCTTGGGTTTTATATTTTATGTTCTTTTTAAAAATCCAGCATTTTATCAAGCTCCATTTTTATTAAACTTCCTGTCCATGTTCTTATTATTTTACTGGTGAATTAAACATTATTTCCTAACATATTTATCATCTAAAAGTTAATAATAATGTCCTTTTGTAGAAATCTGTATGATGATAATACAGTCCTTAGTGTAAAGTGTAACTAGATGCACACCACCTGTCTGTGTGTTTCTCTTCAGCAGCATCTTGATGATGAGGCTGTCTGTCCACAGATTTGACCCATGTGACCTGGCGGAGTGCCCAGGCAGACAGTGTCACCTTCTGCCAAGGTGACCTGTCACCACAGGCTTTTACACAGGTCTGCCATGGGTCTTACGTTGCCCAGGGGAGCTGTAAAAGTGTTAACACCATGCTCACTCGGTACACTGGCATTAGGGAAAGGCCTGGTTACAGGAATAGCCACCTGTTCCCTTCTGGTCTGGGATGACTGCTCCGACTCTCTCGAAAGACCTCCATTCCTACCATAGCCACCACAGATACACACTGAGAGGAATAGCAAAGCAAAACAAACACACCACTGTGGTCCACAGTCAACCTCAGTTTGTAGATTGTCACTCACACTCTCTCACCGTATATTTCCGTGCAATCAGTCAGGCCTCCAACAGAAAACCATTTCAAAATAACTTGTTATTCTTTATTTGTGCTTTTTATATAGCAATCATTTGAATTTAAACTAAAAGTTTTAAAACATTCAAAATGATCATAGTAATGATTGCCGATACTACAATTTACACTACTGTCAACTTATCACAGTGCTGTCATTTTTCATTCTACACACACAGCTCTCCCACCTGTCATCAGACTAAACCAGCAAAAGCTGATAAAGCTTCAGGCCTTACAGGCATTAGCCAGTAATGGTAGTGTTGTTTCTGCCTGGCAAATACCTGAATAGCTGGTGTCACCACTCCTCTCCTCCTCCACACTCACATAAACACAGAAACCCGCTCATCATGTTTTATGTAGACAGCTGCGACAACATACAGATGTTGGCAGAACCTCTGGCCACCGAAGCTCCAAGTTAATTGTTGCCATTTACTTTTCAAAATAAAGATTGTGAGCTGTGTTTATTTTATATGTGATGGCTGATTATTATGTGGCTAGTGAGTAATGTATATTTAGAAGATTGATTCAAGACTAAAGCAGGATTTCCTAAGCGATTTTGCTATTTATTATCTCAGTCCCTTAACTGGGTCATTAAGCTGTTTGTCAAATTCATTTATGGGTATATTATTGTCTAATTGTTCACGCGGCTTTTTCCAGTTCAAAGTCATTTACAAGTCTAATAAATAATTGATCTGGAAGGTAAGGTATTTAATCTTGCTGTCATCACTGCTGTTTTCCATGTATGGGTCTTTTTGGAAAGTATTACTACTGTAACGAGGAAATGAAAACACGTTTTCTAAGCCACCACACCTTCTTCCCTTATTTTTGCATTGGCAGCTTTTCTACATTGCACGTTCTTCCGATGTAATTATGGGCAGGTACTCAGGCCTGAATCATTCCTGTCTGTGCTTTGCTACACCTAAAAGACAGATGACTGCTTATCCTGTGTGTAAAACCCCTTCAAATGCAAGCAAACTCTTTAATGAACTCTGCCAATAATGAGAATTTGCTTGCGTCAAAGTGTCATATTTTTATTCTGTTCCTTTCCTGCGGTTTCTGAGTAAATAAAAAATGGATATTGAGGGTCTAGGTGTGAGGAAAAGGGTGCAGTCCCTTTTAGATCACAGGCTCTGGAGCCAATGTCATCCTCACTGCAGCTGTTGGTGGAGGAGTTCCTTTATAGCCTATTACCTCACCATAACCGGGTTATGAAAATATCATCACTCTTTATGCATGTGCGTAAGGACAGAGGGTGGCGCTTCACTCAGTGCTAAATCGAGAGTAGCGATGGATCCTCACGGTCACCACCAGCTCAACATGTCAGTTCTAAGAGTTAGAAACCTAACAAAGACATAGTGGCACACAGGGGTGATTCTGTCTTCTGTGTACTTTTGCATGTACATTTTAATTTGTTTTTTTTTATTTCAAACTGAAAAGCCAAAGCGCTCACTTATTATGCATGCCCACCATGCAAGGAAAAAGCTTACAGACTAATTTCCATTTCACAGGACATCTATTTCTCTTCCCTTAAGTTTCCATCCTCCACTTTGACATCACTCATTGAAAGTTAATGTCACTCCTATTTTCTTTTCACGTTCTCATTTTTTTTTCTCAATGTTGCAACACAATGCCAAAATCTTCCACACGGCACTTTCAGATACTTGTTTACTAGAGCAGAAAGTGTAGAAAGTGAGTCTCAAAGGGGGTCCGACTTACTCTCTGTACAGAGGTAATTATGTCAGAATAGAGGATTTTTTTCCCCCTAAATTATCTTTCAGTTTTCCAACAGCTGTCGAGGGCAATTACAGCTCTTGAAAAGACAGAATGAGAGAGAAAAGGAGAGAAGGAAAAGGGCCCAGGAGTCATATTTAGACATAAAACAGAGAAGTGTGTGACATTTACGATATGTGCCTCATGAAGAATTAGCATCCATTAGTTATAGTGCAGCGTGTGAGTGTCTCACTGCTTTTCTCCAAAACTGTTTTCCCCACTTCTCTCCGGAACGAGGCTTTGAAATCTTTCAAAACATTCTTCCCTTGTCGCGATCCTCACCTCCCTTACTTATTAATGTCAGTAACATTACCTTAATTTGTCTTGCGGTGCAGCACGCAACCATCCTGAACCTCAAAATTATAGCCTTACCTTCACTTTCTGTCCTGGAAGACATTCAAAACAACTTTTTTTTTTAAAAAGAGAATTTGGTTTGCACCACGAAGGACCTCAGAGTTCAGTAAAACTAAGAGTTAAGTGTCAAACCTCTAATGCCTTGTCGGCAGCTCCCACATAAACAACAAGAACAGGCACGTGGCCTCGCAGCACAGTCGGGCATAAATTAGACACAGGTTGTGATCTGGGGCCCTCAGGCCTGTCAGCCGTTGGGAGTGAATGTGTGTTGCTGGAAAGGTGAGTAATAGATTGTCCAGAGGTGGAGAGAGAGAGTGAAAGGGGTCAAAGTAGGCTGGGATGAGGGTCCGACAGAGAGACGGGCTCCCTCACTGTGAGTGTCTATGGAGCGAGGAAAGGTAACCGGAGCAGGGGAGCAGTGAGAGTAAGTGGACCCCAGAGGATGCCTGAGCGTATCCATAATGCTGGATGCTGTAGCTGCATGAACTAAGGACATGTGTACATGCGTGTGTGTGTGTGTTTGTGTGCATGGTTACCAATCAGTTAGATTCACTTACAGCTTGGTCATAAGAGGTCAGTCTTTTCTCATGTAGAAGCACAGAGGGTTGTAACTCCAGTACTCTGGGCCTCTGTTCCCCTGTTTATTCTGATGACTAACATACAACACATGGCACTTTAAAGGAGCAGAGTTTTCCAGTTTTAAAAAAACTCACAGGATGGATGTACCTTCATCTAATCTTCTTGGAAGAAAATATTACAATACAGGAAAAATAAAAGTAAAAATATGTCTGTAAGTGGAACTCAAGGAAGTCCAACCAAAGTGTGTCAGTGTCTTTGAGTTCTACATTCAACAAGCTGTGCTATCGTACACAACACTGGGAGACAAAGTCTTTATTTGCCACTGAGAGGGCGGCAGAAACAAGCTGTAAACACAACATTAACATATTATCATTTTTATATTTACTTTGATTTTGCGACTTTAGCAAAAGGCTGCCTATTTACACATCCAGCAGTTACAGAGCAACATTATCATTCATTTGGAGTCATTTTTGTGTCTACCTGATGAATGTAAGTCCAATATTCATTCTCCTTTTAGCTCTGTTTTGGTCTCCACCAACACCTGACAAAAAATCTTGCTCTTTAGCTGCTAAATGCTCCACTATGTCTGTTTGTTGTTTGGTGCTCAGCATGTTGTGCGCAGTAGGCTTTTAGAGCTGAGCAGCTGCCTGCTGCAGTAGAAAATGACACTACTGAGAAAGGTTGGGCTGTAAAACCAAAACATTGAGCTGAAAGATGCTATAAAGGTTCATGGAGCTGAGGGGGACTACAGACATGGGTGATGATTCTCTGTGGGATTATCGCTACAATGAGCCATATAACTCACATGGAGACTATGTGCATTTAGTGTTCAAAGGTGATTTCAGTTTATTACAACTTTGGTCTTATTTTCATAGTTTTGGCTGTCAATTCTATTGGTTATATTAACAATATGCACACCAAATATATTTCTATTGAGATCTAAGGACATGGCAACATCACTACAAAGAAGTCCAACAGGACAAGAAACAAAAGTGGCCCCACAGTCTGACAGGTTGTGAACAAGCCAACAGTTTAGCCATATTATCTAAACCACTTTACATGCAGGTTAAACTGGAAAGTGAACATACCTGCAGGTGAGTAATAATCTGTCATTACACGGGAAACACAACTTCAGGAAGTACTTAAGGCTGAACCATAAAATTGATCTGTAAACTGTGATGGGTGTTCACAAATGACAGTTTGGGTAAAAATTCCTTCTTTGCCTTCATTTTCTCTTCCAAGGTATAATGACTCGGAATTATTCCTTAATTCATTTTGATGTTTTGTAACATGCTCTTAATAATTAGCAAGTTTTGAACTTTGGAATGGTCAGGAAACCTTCATAAGCCCAGGCTAACACTTGAACTTTTGAACCTAATAACTGGTTTGTTTATATATATAGTATTGCCAGTAGTAATTCATGCATAATACATGCTTGTGGATTATCATAATTCAGTTAATTGGCTAACTCTTCCAGTAATCTGATGAAAAAACTGTAATAGTAACATAATTTCAGTCATTAAACAGAATTAGTTCCTTTTGCATATTAATCTGTGCTGCATTTACAGGCACTTCCTCACGTATAGTGAAATAAGTGGATTCCTGCCCGCATGACTCAAGAGCAAAGGCTGTTTACCACATACCGAAACAAAAACAGCACAGAGAGAGGAATGGGTGCAATAACACATGCCTTTATGAATCACCTGCATGTAACCTGACTGTAATACAGTCTCCTACAGTAAGACTGATATCTTAAAGTCATAAAGCTGATGAAATCTTTACTCTTTTACCACAGCTTTCTATGAAATATGAACCAATAATTATACAAGGTTCTAGCTATTTCAGCTGTGGATATTGGTGAAAGAAGGTGGGTGATGTAACCTTGGGGCACTAATTCTACGCCTCTTACTGGCATGTGACTGCTTAGTGTACAGCATTTTCTAATAGGAGAAAAGTTGTGAGCCTATCCTTTAAGAGTTGCATTACATGCTTGAGGTGCCTTGTTTTTTGTGACTGGCTACATGTGGGGCCTTTTGTGCCACTGGGCTTTCTTAACTACTGTGTACAAGCAGTCATTGTAGCATTCCTTCTTCACAAATCCTAATTTTTTTGCCTGACAATAATCATGCTACCTGTGGCTTAAAGCAGCTAAAATGACACTATTCAACATATCATTATAATAGTATGAATCTGTTTCAAAAGCCCAGCCACTCAACAAACTCTAAATTAGGAGCTTTTAACTTTGATGTACTGTCTCTGTGTCTCTGTAATCAGATTGTGGTTGTAATTGTGTTTTCTGTATCCCTCCACAAGGCTACATGATATGCACATTATGTCGCTGACGACTTGGCAGCCAACCACGACAGCATTATGTTGCCATGTTGTTGTCTCCTAACTGTGTGTGTGTGTATATGTGAATACAAGTATAACTTTAGAGTATTTTCTAGTTTATACCTTAATTGTTTATTTAGTGTCACTGGTTAGTGATATGCTGGTGGTTTTTGTGGGACGATGAGCAGCTCAAATGCCCTTTCCTGCTTTTGTTGTGCCATTGTGAGAAACAGAATTCAAGTAAATTGGATCCAGCATCTCACAGACCCATCCCGTCCAAGTTGAGTATTTGTCTGACGCACCCACTTAAAATGTTTGTTTTCATCACGATAAGACAAAACAAAACAAGATACAGATCTTTTTCTCATGATCTCATCACAGTCCAAACTGATTAAACCTTTTGCTTTGTTTAATTTCCCCCAGAGACAAAAAGGTTACATATTTTAAATCTTTGCGGGTATCTTGATTGTAAAGAGGGGAGAATCCAGTCTTTCATCTTTTGGAATGATATCAAGCAGACTCTGATGTCTGTTGACAGAGTTGAAATCAGCAGCGTTCCTGTAGTGGTATGACAGTAGTTTCATTCTGTTTGAGTGTGTTTGTCTGTTTATCTAAAACTTTATCTGCCTGTCTCCTGCCATCGTTTCAGTCGAGTGTTTTACACGACAATGTCTAGTCGTCTGGATCTGAGACCCTCACAATGACTGATTAAATGTCACCAATTTAGAATGGATACAGGTAAAAGTCACATGTCTGAAGGACGATATCTGAACAGAAAGACATTCACACAGAGCCTCATACACAAAGTACAGCTGAGGCTGATGGAAATGTTATTAGTTTTGCAGGAATTTGGTTATAAACCAACATATTAGACAAGGTGCAATATTTGACATGATGATGGTGCTACATGCAAACACCAAACAAAATGCTGACGTTCTTATATTTCACCCTGAGTGGGACATGCATGTCTGTACAATCATGTATCCAATAATTGTTGAGACATTGCACTAAAAAGAGAACTCTGTTGTCCAATTTTGAGAGTGAGGAGTTAAGTATATGTTGTTTAACTAACATTACTAACGTTTAGTTTATATATACCATAGTTCATAATATTTCCATTTTATTTCATGTTGATGACGTTACAAACTTGTGTCAGAAGAAGACATATTTCTCTCCACACTTCATGAAGTCAGTCCTGAGTAAGATGTACCACACAGAAAGGATAAAACAACAGTTCAGCAGCTAAGAGATCATATGGACACAGATGGACAGACTGGTATATGAAATGCCATTTTGTTTGTACCCTGTAACCTGTGATTACATACTCCAGAGTGACGTACTGAATAGGACCTGTTTTCATGAAGACTTTTCTTAAAGGGGCACTGCAATTTTCCTTTATTAAACCATAAAGTTAGAGTACAGTAGTTAGTTAAAGTTAGAGTACAGATTGTACTTCCCTCATATTAGGGGACCAGTGCCAGGCATGACTGAGTTTGGGCCATTCAAGGAGTTACACAGTATGCACACATGTGCACAAACACAAAGTGCACAGACACATAGTTGCATGGATACACTTACGGAGCAGCATTATTTCCTTTACACACACACCCAACGCACCTGTGTTATCTTTGAAAACCTAATTAGGGCTGTCTGAAGCTGCAGTCAGTGTAAGTAAAAAGAAATGTTCATATTTGTGAAACAAAACAAAAATCACCTTGACCTTTTCAAACTGACAAGCTGTTTCAGCCACACCTATTACTTTGAAAGCATGCCAGCATTTAACTGCCGATTTTAGAACAAATCTGACATGCTCTAATTAACATGGCATTATAAACGATATAATAGGACAAAAAAGAGATCCTGCCATTGAGAAAGGATTTATTCGAGTAAGGAGTACTGGCTTTAACCCCCGGGTTTGTGCCATCTCAAAGCTGCTTAGGGAATGTTTGAGAGGAAAGGAATTTTAATTTTCAGAAATTTGAATCAACACAAGAAATGATATGCTTCCCACCTTCCCACCCCTCCCAGCCCCCCACTGGTTAGCTAATAGGCTAATAGGCAAGGGGTGACTGACAGGACAAAGTCACGCCTTCTGCCTTTCAGACTTCTCCTTGTTAGGATGTATGGGGTTCTGCACAGTTCAGTTTTAAATTAGGAGAGTAGAGAAATGTCTTCATCTTTTGCTATGAAACATTGGTAATAAAAAAAAAAAAAGAATCCATAAGTCATACATACTGCAGCCTTAACAATCAATCTGAGTTTTAGCTGGTAAATAACCATGAAAAGATTATCTAAAGATGTCTGAAAGTGTTAAGCATCAGCTGTCTTCATGCCCTTTTGACTCTGATGGATTATTCTGCTCTCCCTGTTTGACACTTCAGTTGTGTGTCAATCTTCTTTTTTCACCTCACATGTCCCTTTGTGTCACTGCCTGGTGATCTCCTGCACCCAGATGTCAGTCCCAGGAGGTTTAGGAGCTCCACAGTCTGTTACTTGCTGACACTAATCTACACTGAAAGACCAACTGCAAAAAGCTTTTCAAGTCCCTCTGTACATCCATTTCTTTCCAACTGAGTGGACACACACAAGACTGTTATATTCCTCTGTAATGTAGTTTACATGTCTGCAAATATGTCCTCGACAACTCTTAAAAATTCTGTGCATGAGTGCCTTGACAGCTATGGATGTTTTTCCTGCAGTTTCAGGTTTTTAGAACACAAATAAGTCTTTAAAACGGTAACAAGTTGAACTGACAGACCAAATAGGAGCAGCGACATCTGAGGTTTTTACATACACAGCACTATCAAACAGTTGATAGAAGAAAATGAAGATATCCATTAAACAACATAAACTGGATGTTGGTTCTCTATCCGGTTATAGACAGAATCAGCTCTTCACATGACACAAACTCATTTAAGCACTGTTGCATAACTGCTGCAATATTCAGTGAGGGTCAAAGAGCAAATGCATGATTTGTGTTTCCACTTGGGATAGTTGACAGCCTGTTATGAAGAGACTCCTTCTTGTCCCAAAAGTCCCTCAGTTTAAGCTTCCTATAACACTTCAAAAAACCAAAACAGCCATAAATATGTCAGCGCACACAAGTGGTGTTCACAAGCATCAGGGAAAACGTTGACAATCAAAGAGCAGAGAACTTTGTTGTGAAATGAGAGAGCTTGTGCATCAAGCTGATGTCATCTCATCACTGTTTGGAATGATTTTGACTCTCTGTTTACAAACACTGCATCACATAACCCGGGTCAATACAATGTGTATTTTGTAAAAGTTGGCTTGTGCCATCACTAAAAACAACACCAAGTCAACAGAGGAAGTTGGCCAGTCCTTGAAGACCAAGTGAAATGAAGAATGTATTTTCACAGTTTTAATCCTGTGTCCCTGTGTTAATTGTTCATTTATCTCTTATTATATGCCAAATATATGTCAAAAATCACTATCTATTTTGAAATATTGTTACATCAAAATCTCTGTCTTTTCTCTTCCTGCAAAAGGTTTCAAATGTTTTATGACTCATCCTGCACTCAGAGGAGTTTACAAAGATCATCCAATCAAATGAAACTTTGGGTGAATAGCTAGCCACACTGGTCATCAAATAACATGACCACAATGTAATCAGGACATGAAGTGGCCCTTTGTATCGCTGTTGGAGTGCTGCCCCTTTCCCTAACTTCTTTAATGGGGCCATATTATACTTTTTGAGATTTTCTATTATTTATATACAGTTATGACATTGGATATCTATGCTAAACATGGTCAAAGTTCCAAAACTTGAGGTTAATGTATTTAGAAATGCTCTCTGTATGTCAAAAGGCAGGGCTTCAACCTGCCCAGAATGTTTCGTTTGCAACTTTTTTTCTACCTTGCTGACGAGCTGATGATGGGTTTGCACATGCCAACATATGAAAGTCTGTTCTGTAGCCTTAGTTGCTAAGGTTGTTGTTAAGGTTTTTCCATGGGCTGTTCACATTGTCCACTCTCATATTTCAGATCTGATTCCATCTCAAACACATAAGGATGTATTTGAGATGTCGACATTTTGAGAAAAGAACAAAGAAAAGTAACAAAATCCTACAACTATAGTTTATTTCATGTTTATTGACAAAGCCTTCTGAACAGGAGGAAGTTGGCAATCAGAACAGAGTCGTCTTATTGGGAGGGGGGCCTTAAAGAGACAGGAGCTAAAATGGCCTGTTTCAGACAGAGACTGAATTGAGGGGCTGTGTAAAGATATAAGATAGTATAAGATAACTAAGGAATTTTTTGAACTGTAAATCATGCAAAGATATTCCACTAGAGCTCCAGATAAAAAACAAATATAGACCTGTAAATGTGCATATGTCAAATACAACAAATACAAAACAAATACACTGAAAATATATTTTAAAGGTGCAGTGTGTAGAATTTAGTGGAATCTAGCGGAACGGATTTGGCAAAAAAAAAAGTGTAATCATTTAATTTTTTCATTTTTTTCATTTTTAGTATTCTTTAATTAATCACCTGAAAATAAGCACTGTTGTGTTTTTATTACCTTAGAATGAGCTCTTTGTATCATATCATATATATCATATATCATAAGGGCAAAAAACATGTTCAATGGTATACGACAATATTTTATCATTTTGAAAATGACCTGTGGGAGTATAAAGAATTTGAGATTTGAGAACATGCAAGAACACTAATTTGGTCTTTTAAGAAAAGCCAAGGTATGTGACCCCCTGCTACTAACTAACTTCCCACCTCTCTGTTCAGCCAAAAAGACTTAATTTAAGTCTTAATTTGAAGAGGAAAATAGGGAGACGGAGCTAACATTAATAGGCAGTCCTGGTAATTAAAAATGATTGACAAGCAGCCAGGTTAATCCAGCAATCCCAACCTAGCATAAAATGTCCCCCTGAGCTGTTTTGGGCTCTGGCTCCGGTCTGCCCAGGTCCTGAGCACATGTGGCTTCCAGATGTTGCTCCTGGGATGGATGCAGTCAGGCACGTGGATGGCTCTGTGAAGGAAGACACTCAGCACAGATATAGTGGTTAAAACTCACACTGAACTATGCATAAACGTAGCCAGTTAATCAGGATGTGCCTACCAGAATATATGTGGAGCCCACAGTGTAAAAGGCAGTGTGCCTGCTGTCAAACATCCTTTTCAGTCAACGGTGAGTTTGCTCACTGATCAGCTTTCTCCATGGATGGAGTCACATGTGTCCCAGCTTCATAGCCAGCACACACTGTCATGAGTTCTGCTTCGAGTTGAGACAATGCAGAGAGAGGTGCTCAGCAGCCACCATCCTGCGCTGACTGCCGACAGCCAACTGAGATTATACGCCAGCAACAGTGGGATCACTTATGGTGTTTCGACGTGATGCTCCACTGCAAGGATAGTGAGTCGGAGCTCATGATCGATGACACTAAATCCCCCGCTCCAGCTGACAACACACTGCCACCACTCCCAGTCATCCCCACTGAGATGACGGCTTTGTTGCAGATGATGAAGTTAATGTCATTGGTGTACATCAGTGTCCCGCAGAGACCCACTGCTGAAGTTGGTCCAGTAAATCCCCTCATTTTGGGGGCTCTGTCCCAGGAGGCAGGGGTGATGGGCATGCTGCCCATTTTGGGCCAGCCCCTCCAGGTTTGGATCCTGAAAGGGACAGACTGATGCGGGCTGGACTGCCTGTATGGGTTGTACAGACCATGTGGCGAGGGCGGGATCCACCACTGCCTGTTACAGGGCAAAGTGGTTGGGATTCCAACGCTGGTGAGAGGAAATTAGGTTAGATCCTCTGATGTGTCCAGTCAGTTCTATTCTCTCCTTTTTGCAATGTTTTCTGGATAGAGGGTTGTCTCATGCCACTATTAAAGTGTATGCAGCAGCCGTCTTTGCTGTCACGAGGGTTTTGGCAACAGACTGGTCTTTAGCCACCCTCTTGTGAAACATTTCTTGCAGGGGGTCAAGGGACAGGACCCGGTGATGCCTGCCTCTACCTCCCAATGAGAAATGCCTCTGGTGCTGGAGGCTCTGGTCAAGGATCCTTACAAGCCTCTGGAGCACTCCTCTCTGAAGGTGTTGTCACCCAAAACAGCTTTGCTGCTTGCTCTGACCTCAGCTATGACAGTGTGTGAGCTAAGCACCCTGTTGGTTCACCCCAACTGCATGCTGCTACATGGTGACCGCAGTGGAGCTGCTCTTAGACCAAATCCCTCCTTTGTTCCCCAAAACATACAGAGTTCTTCCAGGTCGGGGGTTATTCAGCTGGATGCATTTTGCCCTCCAACCCAGGCGAGGGACAGGGAGGCGAAATTGCATCTGCTTTGCCCAGTTTGTGCGTTAGCATGTTATGTTGAACGCAAGGCTCCCATCAGTTGCACAGAGCAGCGAGTTTTCCTGTGCTCCTTGATGACCCGGGGAATGAGGTGTGCAGAGGGTCTGTTGCATAACAGTAGACCCCTTTGAGGTTAGACCATGGCTTCACTCAGTTCAGTGGTATATTGTCTGGGTTGTCGGGGCCCCCCTACTTCTCTGCTGTGGTTGTCTAGGCTATACGAAGTAGGTGGGTGCGGCGACTAACACTTAGCCTGTCAGGATCAGTGGGACTGGGTTGGATGTCACGATAGGGCGTTCATTCATTGGGCTCCACAACTGTACCCATAGAGTCCAGTAAAGGACGGGGCCTGTGTGAAACAGAATTATGGTTATGATACTGTAACCCTAGTTCTATTAGTCCAGGCAGAGCCCTCCGCCTACGGGCCCTGCCACACCTATACCACTTGTTGAAAAGGTTGTGGGATGTTGGACGGCAGGTATGCTGCCTTTTATACTGTGGGCTCCACACATATTCTGGTAGGCACATCCTGATTGGCCAGCCATATTTATGCAAAGTTCAGTGGGCGAATACATGCATGTGATTGGAGGAGAGTAGTACCGTTAGAGTCCAGCGGAGGGCTCTGCCTATGCTAATAGAACTAGGATTACAATATTGTAACCTTTGTTTTCTAAGAGGAGGAAAGGTGGACAGTAAGTTTACACCTGGCATCAACATGCATCTTGGATAGTCTGATCACAAATGGACAGCTCTAAGTATGTCTGTTCACACCTGGCATTAACATGTGTCTCCAATTAATGTACTGTGCTCTTCTAAATATCCAAAAGGTCAGCTGTTACACACACACACAGTCCAGGTTCATACAGTGCAATTGTTTGAAGTAAATCAGCCGTCCAAGCAGTGCAGCAAAACTAAAAACTGCAGTTAACTTGACAGGACAGAGGAAACTATCTAGGGGAAACAGAATTAAACGTTAAGCTTCTGAAATATTTTTTTAGACAGACAAGCAAAAAAGTTATTACCAGTTTTGGTCTAATTTCTATTCCAATTGCCAATTTGAAGATGAAAACTGGTTAGAGAAATGGGAAAAACGGGAAATGTATTTTGTTTTTTAAATGCACATGAAAAAACGGAAAAATAAATAATGCATTTGTTTATCCTGTTATCAAACAAGTTGAACAGAGCTTTGGATGGAGACTGCAGACCCTGAACTGCAGAATTGTACCGTCTTCATATCAACTAAGAAAAGTACACATAATCGTACAGATGACACAGTCAAGCCTGATTGGAACATCTATTAAGTGATGAGTGATTTGTGCTATATACATGCAGACGTTCTCACAAATTGCATAAATATGCCCAAAATGTCAACTCTGCTGGGCACATATCTTGCTGATTGGTGGGGTAATGGCATCAAAAGCAGTCAAGCAAGTCTGTGCCTATAGCTACTCACTGAAAATGACTTGTTTTGTGCAAAAGCTGAGCCAATAATGATGAAAATAATGCAGTACAAAGAATGATTGATCTCTTTGTTGTAACAGCAGGATTATGATACAGGCCTGTGTGTTACTGCTTGGTTTACAATGGAATAAAGGACAGGTTATTTTTCTTTTGTTGTTGGAAAACATGGCTCAAGAGTCATGTTTCATTTTCCCCATTGAATATTAAGTGTATCATCATAAAAAAATCTGATTTTAATATACTAGATTTGCATTGTTCACTGTCAGAATCATTAAATGGGGCATCCTGGTGGCATTGGGACATCATCGAGACTACTGTACATCTATAATTTGTGGTAGTCAGATCCATAAAAAGAAATCAGACATGCTCTATACAGTACCAAGACTTCACTCATATAGAAGGCAAACTGTTTTAGTGTGTTGGTACAATTTGTGTTGGCACTGCTTGTGATCCTGTGGTCAAGGTTTGTTATTTGGGGGACCAAGCATCATCAGCATCCAAACTCCTCACTGTTTTATAGGGAAACCAAGCTAAGTTGATGAATCTGGAGCCAATACCTCTGAATTGGAAAAGTATGGGCTGCCCTCAAGATATTTACCTGTGGTCTGCCACAAGGAACACTCTGCCACCATGAGAGTCTGTAGATTGAGGCTGACAGGATATATTTATGTTTAAATCATACCAGACAGGGTAGTTAAAAAGAAAGACGGAAGTGCAGAGGGGAGAGGAAAGGAGCAGTAAAAAAAGAATTTAGGAAAAGAAATAACAATTGAGTGTTTTGAGAGGCTACTTCAGTATGTCCTGCTGCACACCCTTTAAGACATTCCTCACTGTTTCACAGATATTGTATATTCCTTTTGGCCCAAGATGAAGGATGCTCCAGTAAGAAAAAAAAACTTCGCTGTCATTCATCCCTGAGATGAGAGCATAAAAATCTCAGACTCTTTCCTCTCCTTCAGACTTTAGAGTTTGGACAACTGGGCAGCGAACTCAAGTCAGAGTTTGCAGCTCTGTTTGATCATTTCATGCAGTTTTTGCTAACCCTAGAAAGACTCAGAGACATCTTCACCACGTGGGTGCATCCCTGTTTCAGAGAAAAAAGTGCACATACCTCTGATCTTGACAGCAATCCCCGGAGAATAGGTTTTCATCTCTATTCCTGATAAATCTCTGAACAAAAACAAGAGATTCTGATATTCTTCAAAGGAGGCTGAGAAAATCTATAACCCGTCTGGGCGGAGCCTTTCATCAATATCACATGAGGATCTCACAGTGTTCTCATGTGAAGCTGGCAAGGGGGTTTTGTTTTTCTACTGCAGCTCTGACCGCAGAGGGCTAGGTTTTTGTATAGAGCTGTGGGAATGTGGCAGTTGAAGACATAGTGTGGACACTGAAAACAAAGTAGGTCTTGACAGGTTGAAGGTCCTGCACAACGAAGCAATTGTATAGGTTTGCCCTTAGTTGCAGTTGTTTTAATTGGTTGAAGGTGGATGGCAGTAGTATTACAAGCATCTCGCTAAATTGTCAAGTTCTCTTGTAGTGTGTTTCTCAGAGAAAAGGTTTCCACATTACCTGCCTGATGTTGGAAGGACAGCCGGATAGACCAAAAAAGTCATGTCTCCTCTTCCAGACCTATCAGGGCCATTTTCTGCTCTACTGGTTACACGAGAGAGGCTGAATTAGAATAGACGTCACTGCTACCAGGCTACAGCTCAGTCAGTGAGAATGGCTACTGTTCAAGAGACACACACTTACAAACTGGAGTAAAGGATTACATTTACTCATATTATTATTTTCTGGGTGGGTTTGCCTACTGAATTTAAAACTGAGAGTTCGTATTTCATTCTTTTCATGGTATTTCATCAAATATTTATTTCTGCATCAAACCTATACAAGCATATCGGAATATCAATTAACTGTAACCTTAAATCTGACATTGGATCTTTCCATATCAGTTTGAATCCGTATGTCCCTTGTGTGTTTGCCTAAATTAGCTAGTTAGTTTGTTTGAACTTGGTGTTTGGGATTTATTTGGTGTTTGGGATTTATTTTCAGACTGCAGCCTGCAGCATTTGCTGTTATTTGTGGTCATGGAACAGGGAAGTCAGCATTGTGTTAACCATGGTGAGGAAAGCAGAAAGAAACAAAAGAATAATTAAATCTAAACATTCAATAAAAATGTAATCATGAAAAGTGTTGGAACTGTTTAAGTACCTCATTTGGTAGTTGAACAGCCAAAATACATTACTGTGGTAACCTTATTAAGAAATTGAGAATTGCTTATGTGTAATTATTGTTTTAAACCTACATGAATTGACTTTTTGGTCATGGGGGGACTCTCTAAGGTCAACACTGTTGACCTCTACCAGTAGCTTATGGTGTCGAGTGTTAACTAATGTTAGCACTCGATATTGCTGTGAATGACACTAGTGAGAAATTAGTTGGCTGTTTTTTATGACTCTTCTCTAGTGGTGCAACACTACATTTTAGGATTTGCCATTTGCCTGTAAATGTCATTTGTTGCCACAGGAAAATTCAGCAAAAGTAACATAGTTTTTGCTTTAACATAAAAATAATTGAGTATAGCAGCTTTAAAGAAAAGAGCACATTTTAAATAAGTTACATGTACATGGATGGACTCATTTGCATGAAGTCTGTCAACTAGCCGCACCGCATCCATCATGCACTACGCGGCCACATCTCCTGCTCTCCACAGAAAATAAATAGAATCCATTGACTTGACATGAATCTGCATCACACCAGATGTTTTCCTTTTAAACATGTAGCTGCAAGCTGAGCAAAATTACAAAATATTTGATTTCACAAGTACATAGGAATTTTTTTTTTACTTTCCACGAGACTGCATGCACTCAAAACACATTTCACATTCATGTGTGTATGCATGAACACACAAAATTTAGTGACAGAATTTTAAAAAGTTCAATCAATTTTATCAAAACTTACCCAGGCACTCCATGTCCTATTTTCCTACATCTCAAGTCTGTGTCTGCTCTCTTCCTCCAACCTGTCAGCCTTCCTGAGGTCAAGTATTATCTGTCCATTCAGACTTGGCAGTACTGCTCATCAACAGCAGCCACACCTGTGTGTCTGTCAGTGCTCTGACCTCTCTGCAGCCCCTCAGGTATACACAAAGACATGCACTGTATGACCCTGCACACACAGAACAAACAACTTTATTCATCTCCATCCGCTCTCTACCTTTTTGTTCTCTCTTTGCTCCTTCACCCACTTCACAAGAGACAGACACCGAAAGAAGGTCATTATCTGGCAGAGGGCTAAATGAGCCATTGCTGACAATGATGAAAATCACAACAAATCTCTCATTACAGGAAGCGACAGTTCAGTGGACTAGTTTGGGTCCTGCAGCAGGACATTCTGGTTGGTTGACCTGGAACTGATACTGTTCAAGGTACAGCACAGAGGGAAATCCTCAAGTCTTACAGGAACAAAGTGAGGGAAAGTAGCGGAAAGACCTCTTGTGTCAGATTTGCACTGTGACGGTGAACATTTATGTTGCAAGAGATCCTTAAGTCCTCCTGCTTCAAAAGACTTCCTGGCATAATCTCTACGCTCTGCTTTGCACATTGTGATCTTGCAGATTAAGCATGAAAAGAATAACAGCACCTGACCACACATTACATACTGTATCACTTTCTTGGTACAGTCTATTGCTTCCTCAATTCTGTGTCCCAGAAAGGAGAAACAGGAAGCTGAGTGCATTGGTCCTGTTATGGACAAACAGAGCTTGGTATGTGCAGAATTTGTTCAGAGGTTTCTGTGTCTGAGCTGTGGTTTGACCTCCCTCTGGGTCTCATCAGGCGTCTCTTGGCCTGAGACCAGAAGGCAGGAGGGGACCGGTGCTTCACCCCAGAGGAAATGAAAGAGGCAAAGGTACCAAGACACTGCTGACCTCTATTCCTTTATATTGTCACTTGGAATGACCTCAGAGAACCTGCCTACAACTTGTATGTCTGTCAAAGGGGCCTGCTCTGCATGTTTTAAATACTCAACAGTCGCTCATTTAAAAATGCATACAGCACACTGGTGCTTTCAGATGAATTGGATGGGGGAGGGGGGTGCCTGCTGTCTATCAAAATGAGCATTTCCTCTCTCAGTTTGACACATGACAAAGTAACACCTGTGTGACACAAAACAGATCCCACAGCATTTTCAAACGATCAAGCATTACAGATGTTTGGATTTTAATGTCATACAAGCAGACCTCCTGTGGGACATGTGCACACATCATGACATTAAACCTAACCCTTCACTAAGCTTCTCCCCCCTTAGTTACCTGGCATGCCACCCTTTCGCACTCTATAATGCAGTTTGTGATGATAACAGCGGTAGATTTACCGCTTGGAATTTCTATTTATTTCTAAAGCGGTGAGTCCTTGATTTCCGACAAAGGTAGACAAAAGCAGGCTTCTAATGTATTGGCTGATCTTGGATGTCAGCTGAGTTGATGCCATACTCTAAACTCTGATATACAGTAATAGCCTTTTGATTATATATAATTATTTTTTTAAATGTAACTTGTAATTCCACAAAATAATATAGCTACCTAATGATATGCTCCTTGACTTGGACGTAACAGTTTGTTTACTAATGTAGCTTTTAGCACAAGTTCAAGCAGGAAGACAACTGTCAGCCTATTTCGTCATCACACTGAGCTCTGCCTTTCAACTGTTATCCAGTTATTTCACTGGGCTCTGTGTGCAGGCTTTTCTTTCATCCAATGATCATCTTAGCTGAAGAAAATTTAAACCACCTTACCTGTTTTTAACAGGTAAGTTAAACTTTTTTTTTTTAATCTCAAGTGGACCTTGAAAAACTCATCCATGTTTTTATTTTGCCCCATCTGGATTATTGTAACTCTCTGGCTCTTTGGCTCAGCCCAAAAGCCATCTCTCTTGTCCAGCTCGCTCACAACAATCAATCCTCAAAACTTACTTTTACAGGAAGGCTTTTCTATAGGAAATCTGTTGCTTATCTATTTTACCTGTTTTTATTATACTCTCTGTTTTATAGGGTTAAGGGTGGAGTTTTGTTATGTTTTATTTATGTCTCTGTTATTCTTACTTGGCTCCATGTTTTTATTTATGTCATTGTTTTATTGTGACTGTATATTTTATCTTGTTCTGTAAAGCACTTAAACGTAACTATGCTTTGAAAGTTATTATTATTATTATTTTGTCTCTCTCTGCTGTCATTGCAGTCTATGCCGCATCGCAACTTCACCCCTGCGCCACCCCTGCGCCAGCCATAGACGGGGCCCTGCACCGTCTATGGCTCCCCAGGGGGTGATCTCTGATTGGATGTTATTTATAGGGCTCCATTCCTATATATCTATTTAATTGACGGGGTCAGCGTCAAAGACTATCAAGTAAAACTTTCAAATTCATGTCAACTTGTGTCTTCCCTGATTGAACTGTAGAGGATAAGCCAGTTTGCTGGGCCTGTTAACATTTGTACCCTCTGTTAGAGCAGACAAAAAACATTATTAAATCCATTCCTTACAATTGTGCAAAAGACATCATCCTTCAAACTCATTATATATGGAATATTGCTCTTACTATAGCCCCATGCCCACCATAATGCCATGCAGAGAAGTCCAAAGCTAGACAGGCTAAGATTGGACAATTGCTGTTTGAAGGAGGGGTTAAGAAAACAGTCATTTATTTTTAAAGGACCAATGCTGAGCAAAGAACTTGAAAACCGGTATCTTTGATCTTGGCTGAGATGAAGTAGCAGTTATCAGCATAGTGCATGAGTAGCGTAGTGAGTCAGATTAAGTAAATATACTATAAATGGCTCTTGTTCAGTGCTATGGGTTAGCAAAGAGGGTATGAATTGAGCCAGTGGTCTTGCTGTGTGTCACTGAATAAACATGGAATCATCAGCAACTTCCTCCCATGTCTCCTCTGCACAGCCATGGCCACTTGACCCTCATAAAAGTGATGAACAGTGTGTCTAGAGATGCTTACTCATGTTAACGGTTAGACTTTCACCTTATAGAGCACCTTTTACTGTTGGCTCACCTCAGATTGACAAAGACATTCAATAACTTCTCAAAGTCACATGACCTGTCTCTCAGTGCCTCCTCGAATCAGTATTTAAAAGCTCTCCTGCTGTCTAAAAGTCATGAATTGCGTTTTAAGACATCTCAGGGCAGAACGGCCCATTGCTCAGTAAACATATGACATTGGTTAATGCACAGCCAGGATGGTTTCATGGGGTTCACTGTAATGCTACACCACAAGTTGGAGGGCATTAACTTTAATGGAAACAAGGGAGAGTGGAGCCTTCGCCTTCAAGCCTCCAGTTCTACAGTGTTTTGGCTAACAAGTCTGTTTAAACATTTTCCTTCCTTCCTCACAAAAGACATACATTTCCCCTCTGTGTCTGCTAACTATGACTTTTATAGATCAGAGTTGTCAGGCAGCTCATTGGTTTATATATTGTGTTGCCTCAGTTTGCTGTTTTTAAAGGTCCAGTGTGTAGAATTTAGTGGCATCTAGCGGAACGGACTGGGGTGAAATGGAATATCATATTCAAGTATGTTTTAATTAGTGTATAATACCATGAAAATAAGAATTGTTGTGTTTTTGTTACCTTAGAATGAGCTCTTTATGTCTACACAGGGAGCAGGTCCTCTTCCATGGAGCCCGCCATGTTGCACTGCCATGTTTCTACAGTAGCCCAGAATGGACAAACCAAACACTGGCTCTAGAGAGGGCCTTTTGTGTTTTTCACAAGTTTCACAGAATACTGTAGGTTCTCCTACACGCTTGGAGGGGGATGATGAGGGAAGGTGTATTCCTTTGGTTGCTATCTACAACCTCACCACTAGATGTCACTAAATTCTACACACTGGGCCTTTAAGCCTGCAATATGGAGGAATGAAGTTTACGTATACTGGGGACGGATGGATATGTCAACCAAAATAAGTCTATACTGTATGTTGTGTATTTAAAAGAGTTGAATTAAAGATTGACACTGAACAAAAGTTTTTAAACTTTAAAGAGGTATACCACCGGTCAGAATATTATCAGCGCCATTGCTAAGAAAAATTCATCCTGAAACATTGTTTTTCCCATTAATGGGCATTTGACAGATACCATTCTTTATCACTAAATAACCAACCCTAATATTCGAAAAACCTCATCTCAGCTTTCATCTGTGATATCATCAAGGCTTTACCCGAAGCTGACAATGACAGGGTGACCAACATTATTGATCTAGGATGGCTTTCAGGGTTTCTGTGTTGCTCTCTCATTTATTAACAGTATCAGTAATCTACAGAGAAAAAAACATCTGAATGTGGTTTTATCGTGCCTTGGCAGCTGCATGAGCTATAGAGGCACACACTGGCCTGTTTTCCACCAGCTTCTGCAGCCAAAGTAAATTGAACTTTGACCCAAAAAATGCTGACCACCAGGACATGTATCCAAAGAATTTGCAGCATTATCAGAAGGCCAGAGTTATGATGGTGCTACATGCACTGTGGAAAATCCCAGGGAAAATTTCAAGTTAGAAAATGAATATTGTGATTGTTTACATTTCAGTGTCTTTGGTAGCATCCTTGCTGGTTGCTCTGTAATGCTTTTCGTAATGCATTTCATCCTACACATCCTACGCTCTACCTCTTCTTTGCTATACCTTTACTATGTGTGCTTGCACATTTGGTGTAAAATATTGGTTATCCTATTAAAAAATGTAACACTTGCAATTCAGCAATCATCCTGCCTTTTACATTGGAATAATTTTCATTCCCTCCTTAGAATTTTACTTTGGTCAGCAGCAGGCGTGGTGGCAGACAGCCTGTACCATCTACACCTTAATTACCATCTATCACTTTAATGGTGGAGTAACTTAAGACTAAGAAACATACCCAATAAAGACTAAGTATTCCCACTCTTACCTGTTCCAGTAACCAAGCAGTGGTAGGAGGGCTCATTACGAGCTCACATGGGGCACAGTGTCATACCATGACTCATAAAAAAACATGGCCACAGCAGCTGTAGGGGCTATGCAGCTCACTTACACAGGCATTATTTATGCTGGGGGTGTGCGGGGGGGGTTGTAAGAGCAGTTTGGTGCCCTGTCTGTCACGCTGCTGGAGGGGTCCAACCTTGGGTCCGTTTTTTATAAGCCATTGGTGCCAGGGGCCCCCAGTTCACACTGGCGTGGGAAAGGAGCCTAGCATCAGGTTATGCAAAGGTTTTTACAGTGCATTGTCCGGAGGACATAAAGGTCCAAAGACCATGACCTTTGTATCCTTCATATGCCCACATGCACATACAGTATTGCTCACAACCACAAACAATCCAATTTTCCCACTCTCCCTGGTAATTGTAATATAAGCAAGGACAGTAATTTATGTGCTTGTTGGACATCGTGTTTGTAAGCCTTAGCTCTTGTTGCTCATCTTGGTCCCATATCAGATGTATTCAGCCAGGATGTATGTGTATTTGTAGTATGAGCAACACATCAGTGGGCCTAACAAATCTACATCTTAGAGCCTTGATTCACTCCAGTCCACTACTGAATCATCGCTCCCTTGGTGAATGAGTCAGCTATGATCAAAACGGATGTATATCAACCTCATATCCGCATCTTCACTATGACTACTGAGGAGTCATTTAACATCACAGACACATTTATTTCTACAGATTATAATTGCAATAAAATCACAACTTCTAAAATCTGCTCTTTCCACCACTAGAAAAATAGTCAAATTAATTCAAACAGTGCAATGATTATTAATAGGAGAGCACTTGAGAAAACATCTTTCAAACCCAGTGAACACAAATTGATGATTTGCAAATGTGAGGCCTGCTTTGGCAACTTTTGAAAGGTTTCATCTATATGAAGTGACACATAATTGCCATTTTAACAGCATTTAAATAAGTATATGTCCATGTGTTGAAGATTTAATAAAGAGCCTGCCACACGTGAAGTTCAAATATCCAATAACTGCAAGTTTTGACATATTGGTGGTGCTAGAGGAAAACTCAGGGGAACACCAGCATCAAGGGATACATGATCTGGGAACCATGGATATCTTTACCAAATTTCATGGCAATTCATTAGTAGTGGGTCAGTCAGTCTCAAGACATTTTTACTAAAAACTAAACACCAAAAATGTTTACTTCATGGTTGTGCTATGAAAGTAAGTGGATCGTTAATGTCATTTGGACTCATCCTCTGGGGACCATGAATGTGTACAAAATTAAGTTTCATGTTGAGATATTTCAGTCTAGATTAAAGTGGTGGACTGACTGACCGACTCACAGACCGACACTGCCATCTCTAGAGTAACTTGCATGGCTGAAAACAGTTTTTAACAGCTGCCACAATATTCTTTCTCAAATACATGTTTGGTTAATGCACACTAAACATATTGGTGGTGCAGGCTATGTGTGTGTTTATGTTTATCACAGAAAAATAACTAAAAAGTATGAACTTTGTAGTGCAATGTTTATTAAAAACATCTGGGATGTTTTGAGCCGTGTGCTTCCCACATCCGACCCCCAAAAAACACCATCGCTATCTAACAGATGAATCTCTTCTTCCTCTTCCCTTTCACACATTCCCAACAGAGAATCATAGTGAGTGTCATGCTTACTGAAATGAACAAGTTTCACAGTATGACCTATCCTCCTCATACTTGGTTAATCTACCCAAAGTGTGGCTCCAAGTTGTAGCACTTGCAATGACAATGAATAGCAATAAATTCAGTTTCAATATTTAATGCAACAGTGCATCATCATTTCCTATAGAAATGATTAACTAAGATTCACCCTAGGAACAGTTTCTAAAGGAGGAAACTGGAACAGGGATTAATGGACAAGTAACATTGATTTTCGTTGAGTTTTTTAACATCCAGGTTGTATCTGATAAAGGGTAAAAAAGAAAAATCTAGTGAAATTCAGTATGTGTCACCATATTGCATCTGTGAGCTTGTTGGGGATGTAAAATGTAATTTAAACCATTAGTCCAAAACCTTGGAGTGTCAATGAGTTATCATAAACACATCTTGTCCCATTAATATACACACCACTTAAAATATATATATTGCAGCGTTAATTAATTAATGAATTATATTGAAGAATTACAGTATCTGACATGAGAAATGAAAAAAACCATGGACTTTTTAAAACTTAGACTTAAATAATATGAAAATGCATCTTATTTGAGCAATGATGCAGACATCCAAAAGCTTTTTTGCTTTTACTCTCAGTGTTCTCCTTTTTTTTCCTGGTATGGATAAAGAGGACAGCGTAGTTTATCTCCTAGCAGGTGTCTCTTTAGCAGTCCCATATGTTCACTCCATCAAAGCTTAACATTTGACAGGGCTTCCCTTTGCTCATGGAAGTGCACAAATACAGTGAGGTTCACAGGGTGGAGCATGAAAAAGCCTTTAGCGGGGCATGTTCATGCACCTGTCGGGGTGTACTAGAGTATTTATGTGTGTACTGTCAGTGTATGTATATGTTCATTGATACACAGACTGCTTAATGCACAGGTTTAAGACAGGTTGAAGACTGATGTTGGGACACATTTGTTTAAGGATTAAGATGTTTTTGCACCTGCTTTAGTCCTACATCAAGCACTATTATGAAAAATGCCTTGTATTTGTAGTAGAAAACAAAACATGCATAATTTTCTTTAGAATTGGCAGTTTGCATAGATTGACATTTGTAACATTTAATATATACTGGAATTTAACTTTTGTTAAAATAAGTCTCACCCTTTTAATACAAAAATTCAAGATCTTTGATGAGTATCCAAGCAAAGCTTATAGCTTAGCCATGAAAAACACATTTAATTTCCTGCAGATATATTAGATATATTACTGTCTGGCAAAAGAGCTTGAATTTTGACATCTCGGTGGTTCTTGGAAAATTGGGTAATATTTATTGTGTGACAAAATGTCATTTAGCCAAACAGTTTTATTTTTGGGGAAAAATGTCCAGTAGCTCACTTGGAATTGCTTTTTCTCATTATATTATTTTATTAAGACTTTGTGATACTCATTATTTATGAGTATTAAATAAATATTATTTATTTATTTAAGTTGCCAAACACAAGCATGTTTTTGAGAGTGCAGGAAAATTCCTTTGTTTCCACAGATGTTTCACATGAGTCACATCTGCTGATCTATATTGCACTATGATAATCCTGCCAACTGCCACTTATCTATTCCCTACACTAAACAATCAAAGATATCCCGTGAGCTTTTAATTCATCTGTGTTGCATCATAGCATACATCTGGGACCAGTTGTTTGTGGCATTTGAAGCCTCCCGATGAGCGGATGGAACCTGAGACAAAGTATGTTCCCATGAGTTCATGATGTGCTTCATCTCCCCTGCTCCACCATGCTGCTGAGCCCAAACCGCAGCAGATGTTATTGAGTGCACATTTGTAAATATTTACCCTGGTGAGGAGCCTATGAAACTGAGGGAGGTGCACAGTCGATGGTGACGCTGACAGAGCGGCAGATATTGGCCTCTGAATTATGCTGTGTTTTTAATCTCAGAGGTTGTGTTGAAAAGACGCTGCACCAATACAGCACATTCCGATTTCACAGAGAAGGCTTGGAGGAAGTTTAAACTCAAACTATATGAGGCAGCCATTAGGTTTGTTTTAGAACAGGCAATAATATGCTCAGAACTGAAGCCCATTGCCGGAGGCATTTAAGTGGAGGGACTAATAAGCTTCAGATAAGTGCTTTCATAGTACCCCCTGCAATGATTTCACATAACAGAGTTCCCTGCTGAGCTTTGACTGGTTGAGATATACTGATCATTCACTGTATCATATTAACCTTACGGCTGATTAGTCTGATTTTAGCAGCTAATGTTGGTTTATGACTGTTGTTTTAAATGAATGGAAGGAAAACCTTAGGGAAGTTGAGGAAAACCCTTCCCAAGAGAGTATGCGTGTGCTCCAAGAACAAGGAAAGGAAGGGGAAAAAAATGAATTACTCTTTGTCTGATATGAAGCTTGACCTGCTGCCAAGTGATGTATCCCAGGAGAGAGGGGTCAAAATGTGCCCCAGTGCTCACAGCCCCCTTCTTTCTAATGAAGATAAAACAGGCATGCTGCATCGTAGTCTGTCTGGATGCAAGCCATTACCACAGCTAATTGGTAATTACTAGATTAATCAGCAAAAGAGGTACCTTTGAAGGAGTCACTCAAAGGCAAGTTTTTCAATTTGTGGAAGTTTAGAATTAATTTGGACTGTGACTGTGTGCTGGTTGCTAACATTTCTGGGACATCCTGTTTCTTGTTTGTGCTCATACTTAAAATGTCTTATGTCTGCACAGTACCAATAATATTTTTTCACATGTAAAATTTTATCACATGTAAAATGTATCTTGTAAGCATTCATACATACAAACATAGATTTATGTGAATGTTGTTTCTGAGAAGGGCTTCTGCATGCCTCAGGAATGTTCTGAGCATTTCTGAAGTGCCTACATGGTGTCAGACATGATCTTGCTTGTTGTATCCATGTAGCTGGCAGAATTCCTTCGCTTCCCAACATGAAGCTCCAGAAGGGAATAAAAGTAAAATAATTATGCATTATTTGAATGATTATACAAGCATACGAGATTAGGAAGCGCAGTGATCTTCCATGTTGCAATAACAGCCTGTCTATGTTGTTACAGCACGTCTCATTAGCACCATTCCCACAGCTGGATATGGGCTAACAAGATAGCCGACATTCACTCTCTAATTAGCTCCTCTGGTACCCCACATTCCCCTCTCGGAGCTCAGCACCGGCCTTGCTTTGCTCTGCCATGCGGGGGGTGAGAGATATTGATTGTGCTTCTTTAATGATAAATTCCCTTTGTGCTACGAAGGCCAGTTAGTGAGGTCTGTAGTACTGGGAAGACCTTTTCTCTGTGAAATGGTTTTGGTAAGGCAAAAGAAAAACATCATGGCATATCCTTTGAGTTCTGAATCAGGAGACTGTGAGGCACCTCTATGTGTGTTGTCTGGATTTGGCCTTGAGTCTTCATGCAGTGCAACAATGTAGAGGGTCAATAGTTTACTCATGCACAGCAGGCATAAATTTACAATAAATTCTCTTTAAAGTGTTGCATTTTAATGCGTTAATATGTTTTATTTTGTTTTTCAGCAAGACTGAGATGCTCATTCTTGCAAACATACCAATGTGTTGCTGAACTACATCCCCGTTAGTGACAGGGGACCATGCCCTACCAGTTAGCAAGCGATTGTTGGCAGGTCAGACATGACTGGAGCAGCAGTGGGCAAGAGAGGGATGATAGGTCAAATAGAGAAAAGGGAATGAAGGGGTTAAGAGGGCACAGAGAGGGTCAGAAATTGGGTGCTGTGAACAACTCTGGGTGTGAGCAACCCTTTCAGCCAGGGTGTAGGGTGTCTCCACACAACATGCCAGCGTTTATTTAGCACCAGGCAACAAGTTGTAGGGAAACCCAATCTCCTTGCCGGCAGCCGGCCGCTCCTCCTTCAGAAAGGGCCGCCCTGATCTTCATGGCGTCTCCCCTCTCTCTTGTCTGTCTTTCCCTGCATGAAGTCCCCCGTTAGGTGACGTGGGAAGCCTCTTATAGCCCACCACTCAAGCTTTCTACCGAGGCCAAGTCGCCACCTCTCGTGTTACACAGGATGGTGGGTACTCTGTCAATGATGGCCCAAGGGCAGATGCGAAGCTCTGAGCGTGAAGTTGTAAGGGGGGTCATCGGTTACTTTCCAAGTATGGCAGTTTGAAAATACTCCAAAAGAAAGGGGAGCTGCTGGTGAACCTTCCTGTTCTATGTGCTTTCTGGACCACTTTCAGCATATGCAACAAGATCTTGCACATGACCGCAAAATAAACGCTCCGCACAGTAACACTGTGTAACTGGCTGACCAAACACGCTGATCATTGAAATGTGGTATAGTTTCCAGATGATCTCTATGTACTATTTTAGAGGTAGGTAGTTCCCCTTTTAACTGTATATTCAATATCACAACTGTTTAAGGGGCAATACTGAGTGCAGCCATCATAGATGTAAGATAACATAGTTGATCAAAAATGATTAAAAACCAACCAAACATCTCATGTTGTTAAAGGGAGAGAACCATGTTAACACAGAAATGCCAGGATTAACTCTAAATACTGTTTTCCATCATTCAAAATTAATTATAAAGTGGCAATAGACCCTCTGTTAGCCAGCTGTCACCCAGAACATGGACAGGAATGACCTTTTGGCTTACTGATATCTCATTAGCATGCTAACATTGATTAGAAATTATCTGTGTAGTATATGAAGGCTTAACTGTTGCATGGTGTTGTTTGGGGCGGCATGTCAGGCACACGCAGAGTCGTGCCTGGCTTGTGTGATTAATGATGGGAAAGGTCAGCCAAGATCCCTGGCTCTCCATTTCCAGACAACAACCAGAGGTGTAGGGTTCACTGTTTTCAGTCAGATGTGGATTTATCAGGACTGTGTTATCACCCCTGCATGTTGCGAGTCTCAGGACCATGCAATGACGTGGTTGGAAATGGTAGCCCTAAATGGACTTTTAAAGTGAAATCTAATGTCCAAAATGAAACCTGGGTGACCTGTTATATTATTTAGGACTATCAGGGATAGATAAAGTGTAATGTATCACACAGTGTTGTTAGTGAGAAATGCATATGTTGTATTTTGTGTGGGTCAAAAACTGACATGACAGCCACTATCTGGATTTGAAATTATGTAAACAATAATGATGTATAATGTTTGGCATAATAGTGACAGTGAAAGATTCAGTCATTAAAGTCAGGCAAGATAACTTAAAGCTGAAAAAAATTTGGACCTAGTGATAGTAATATGTATGTAAAGTTCCCCAATAGATCAAATACCTACAAAAACTAATGACATTCCTTTCAGCCTCAGCTTGTTCAAAATGTTGTTAAAAAGTACATAGGCCTAGGTTAGTGTCAAATACAATAAAGAATACACAGTATATGTGTAAGTGTAGTTAGTGTCATATTGTAAGTTGATCCCAGTCCCAGTCATTTAGCTGGCCAATCTAAGTCTATACTATCATGTTTCTTAAGATTTTCTATGCCTATAGTGATAGTTGCAATATGTTGCAATAAATGTGTGTATATAGCAAATAAATAACAGATATCAAACATCCTCCCAACTTCCAGTACAATGTTTCAGGAATGCCATTTTTTCAACACCTCATCAGCAGTTTGATATGAACCACACACTTTCAATCACAAGCCCCATACGAATTCTATTTTCACCTGATAATCTGCTAAGCGACAAGCCATTTGCGGATTTTGTATGGAGACCTGATACTGCGAAGGTCTGTGAAAAATCAAGCGCAAACAGTTTTTTGATGGAAAGCAGATGTACAGAAACAAACAAAAAGTAAGCTGTAAAGATGATGTACTATGTGGCAAAACCCTTGTGGTCATATGACCCATGTGACTGACATACAGTTATAGCTTCTGAGGCAGATAGCTGAGAGACTGTGAGGTTATGGGAAGCCTGAAGCCTGTGCGTGAGCAGTTTGGTCAGACAGGCTCCGTGTGTGAGTGATAAAAGTGTAAAACCATCCAAACAAAAGGCACATGAGATGACATCTCTATCTGTGGGGACCTCAACATTCTCACAGTAATGATAAGGGTAGTACCGTGTGTGCCTGCATCAGTGTCTGACAGACTGGGGTCAACTCCTCTTCATATACTCAATCACTCAGTGCACAATACACTGGTCAACTATATCAGTAAGAGAATAAATATCTGAGAGAGTTAAAAAAACAAACAAAAAAAAAAACCTTTGGTTTTTGGTTTTGGTTTTGGTTTCTGCAAAATGAAGACGAATTTAAATGTAACTAATGTAAATATCACTGCCTTGCAATATATTTTTCTTAATCTCTTCTTAGTGTATAGTATGATTTTGGATTTATTGTGGTGGGAAATTATTAATGTTTGTGCTGAAAGCAATGCTGGTCCATGCATTCCACTGCAAAAAGCTATTGAGAGCAACGGCAATGGTGTGCAGCCACAGCCCACAAGCAATCAAAGAGATCTAAGTCAAATACCCCTATTCCTCATCATAGCACAACAAAGGTTTTCCCAGCAGCCACTTGGTATTCCGTGCGGAGAACTTGCGTGAAGATACCCTGACCCACAGCAAGGAGAAGCCCCCCCCTTTTATATCAGGCATTGTTTTACATATGTCTGTCTTTTGTTTTGAAGTCCAGAGATTAGGCCTCACTTGGAACAAGGTAGGTAATCCTCAAAGCAATACAGGCAATTAAGGCGATTAAAAGATAGGATCAATTTATCAAATAGGGTTGTTTAATGCCAGTTATCACTGGGGATATAACTGAAGGCTCCGGAGACATGCAGGTAATTAACAGGGCATGATGGGTGTAAACACCAAGTGGTCACATGGGAGACACACTCAGATGGAGCTGTGTTTTGTTCATTCACTCACACAGGCTGGAATCACAGTGTTTTGACATCACACAGACCTAAGACACTCAGTAGATGGGTTATTTGCTTTAACCAGACGTTCTACAAACATTTGGTGACAGTGGGTATGCTCAATTTCCAGGACAGATTGTTCTTGCTTCCTTTCAGTTTTCTGTTGACTTTGTGATGAAGCAGTGGCAATAGAGGTGCCAGATTCCCTTCTGTTGCAGCCAAAGCTAGGAAGCCTGGCATGGTTTATCTGGTGGTCAGTGCAGGGAGATACAGCTGGTGTGCCATGTACCAGCTCAGTATCCCTCGAGCTACGTCCATATTGGATGTAATTTACACTTTATGATTGACATCCAATGCTAACATTAATTCACATCCACACCAAGATTCAGAGCCAATGCAGGAAGAAGTGTGCCCTATAGGTTGTGAGATGGAAAGTGATTTAGTTTGGTTTATTGGACCTCTTACTTCCAGGGCCAAGGAGCACATCATTAACTTATTACTATACAGTGGTTTGTGGGGTTACATGTTACATTTTTTTTTAAAAAAAGCCCCGTTCACTGTATTTCCACTCTGTGTGAGAGCATGGCCTTGGATGCTATCAGATTTTTGGCTACCGTTAGCAGCTATGTCCTGCTCTTTGTTGGTTTTTGGAAAGTTACACTTGAGCAACCTCAGCCAGCAGTTGCTTTGCCAAATACATCCAGTTTGCCAAAAACATACTGTTTGAAAATATGAACAAGTATGTAAGCTAAGCAGCCAAAAACGGTTATGTTAACATGAAATACAAGCCTGGTCTTACATTTTTCCTTATAATACTAGGACTAAATACCTCTACACTGCTATGCGTCCTCTACGTGGATCATAAACTACTTTTTGCCAGTATATAACCATCAAGTGCACAAGATGTTTAAATGAGTCAGATGGAAATATTAAAAGGTAAGCTCATGGAGCTAAAGTTATCTTAATTAGCTTGCTAGATACAGCTGAATTTGAGAGTTGTCATATCATATGTCAAAGTTGAGGGTCACTAGAAATGAGAAGCTGCTTTTGTGGTCCTCTCTCTGAAAACAAGGATCCATTGTTTCAAACATTGTTAAGAATTTCAAGTGGTAAATCTACTACAATTGTAAACTATTTAGATGTATGTACTGTACGAGGAATGGGAAACTTTTTTTTTCTTTAAATTATTTTTTGGGGCATTTTATGCCTTTATTGGTTAGCAATTATGGAGAGATGATGAGAAACAAACTGAGATGCAACAAAGGTCTCCAGTTGGATTTGAACTGGGGATGCTGTGGTTCATGGTGAGTGTCTTGATCCCTTAGCCACAGTGGCACTAAGAGAACCCATTTGCTTACTTCATTTGTTGTCTTAAATGAATCCGAAACAAGTGCCGAGCTCAGTTGTTGGAGCCTCAAGAAGTGGAGCAAAGCAGGCTGGCCCCCAAGAACGCAGTTGAGTGAGTGACGCTGTGGAGCATGAGTGGAGAGGCACCACAAAGCTAGTCAAGCTCATTGGGGCTCAGGAAAGGCATTCAGTGTATATTGTGGCCTGTTAGTAGCTGGTACAGCCATAAAGCGTAGTGATAATTAAACCCCCTAACCAAAAAAATAATTTTACCAGTACTACCTGTACTGCAACAATAGCAGGGGAGCAGGGGTTAGCTAATGATCAATTAACACTTACATTTCTAATAACTGTAACAACAATGTAACCTGCCCTTACCAGATGTATCGGTTGCCTTGGGCTGAGTGCTCATATTGTGTTTTTTTCTGAGCGACAGTGTCTTTTTTCTGTTGTTCTCAATGAGGAGAGCACGTATGCTGCCGCATGTGCTTGCCTAGAAAAATAATGCTGCACTCAGCATCTTTTTTCAGAGCACTCTGCCTTTTTTGTGTGGTCGCACTGAGCGCCTCTAGTTGAAAATCTCTGAACTTTTCAGAAAGGCCTTGGTGTCGTCACTGTCGCTCCTTTTCAGGAAACCAATCATATATTAAATGAGGCGTCCTCCGGTTCGTGCTCATGGTGAAAAAACAATGTCAAACAAATAGACAGTAGCCTAGAAATAACAAATAGATAATAAAAATCAAAGGGACAATGTTAGTCTCCTCTGCTCCACTGTTACGACTATCAGCAGGTCTCAATGAGGAGAGTCACATCCACCTGCTACATGACACACATTTCCTAATTCTGACATCACTCCCGGAGTTGGGGGTGTTCCCCAGAGGTAAAACTGAGCTACTGACACACGCAAAGTGCTATCAAGGGAGTCTCCATAACCTGTTGTTCCCCTTCTCCTTTCCACAAAGTTAGGTTGTAAAAAATAGGCAATAAATGAAAAGCAAACAATAATTGCCTCTGAAGTTCTTCCCTACACATTACACAGTGTGCTGTCTCCGTGTTATGGGTGTATAAATAGGTGGAGTTCTGTCTGCAATGAGACGATGAATGAAGTTTTAGCTCAGTAGTCAGCGCAGTCGCCTATGATCTCGGAGACTCCAGTTCAAGACCCAGTGTGGGGACCTCCTTCGTAAGTTAGTTTATACATGAACACTTATGGTAACACTTTAATTTTCTAAAATTAAAAACCAAAAGCAGGATTTTTAAGCCTCTTTCCACTTTTATTGTAATACAAATACAAATAAATGGTAAATGGACTGTACTTGTATAGCACTTTTCAAGTCTGCCAACCACTCAAAGCACTTTTACACTACGAATCACATTCACCCGTTCACACACATTCATACGCTCAATGGGTACAGGGGCTACCAACCCAACCTGCTCATCAGAGGAAATCTAATCATTCACACACATTCACACACTGATTGCACAGCCATCAGGAGCAATTTGGGGTTAAGTATCTTGCCCAAGGACACATCGACATGCGGACTGGAGGAGCCAGGAATCGAACCGCCAATCTTCCGATTAGTGGACGCTCTACCTCCTGAGCCACAGCCGCCCTGACTGTATACAAATACAAATAATTTTGCTGTCTCAACAAATATAGATACAAATGCAAATACTGGGCCCTCTGCACATCCCTAATGGACACACACCCTAACCCTAACTATATCTTAACCGTATTTTATATGGCATAACCACAATCTTTCCCAAACCTGTACCATAATAAATCCCACAGGGTTTTGAAGCTGTATTGACAGCAGAAATCAATGTTCTAGGCCAGGGTTCTTATGGGCCCAACATGGGTTTTTAGGAGTCCCTCTATCACAAGAGCACCAACTGGTTTTAATAAAGTTCTGGATGAAGCCAAATTCATTCAGCATGCACTGAAAAAGTTCAAGAACCCCTAATGTGAAGATTGGATTCCCTCACTGTTAATGATTAACATTTTTAAAGTGAAGCTTGGGGAAACAGTCCAGGCAAGCTTATCTGTTGTACACAATCTTGTGTTTTCTGATGGAAATAACTTAATTCCAAAGGAGGCAATACAACACAGCTGTATCTGGGCATCAGTTTTGCATAACAGATAAACTGTGTTGTACTGCAGAAGTTGTGGGTATTTGATTTTCTCCTGCTTTCACAATGACAATGTCAATGAATTAAACCTGATATCACAGGTTTAGCATACTAAAACAGTGACACTCTCTGGTGATCCAGCCAATCAACCTTCCACCCTTCTCTGTTTCATTTAAAATTCTGAGTGATAGGACTTGGATTTTGTCCCTCTGGAGGCCACACACACTGACATAATTCTGAGCAGTCAATCATAAAGAAATTACAGGCAATAAAGATCTACATCAAATATAGCCAGAGTTAGCCTTGTGCCTCTGAGCCTTGATGGAATGACAGAGTCAGCAGGCCCAGCATGCCAATGCTTGGATCAGCCTTAAAGAGCTTGGGCTGCTATTCTAGTAATCTTTCCCTTTTTCTAACAGCTTTATCTTATTTGTCAGAAGGAACTAATATTTCTGTGAAAGAACATGCTACACTGTTCAACAAAAATAGCCGAGCCAGAAGCACTGGCAACCCATATGAAATATACAGCATGTCTATGAACCTGTGGAAGTAAGTGAACTTTGCATGCTAAGCATCATAAATATACTAGCGTGCCTTGGATTCAGTCTTGAGTTGTTTTGCCTTCAGAGCATGCCTGACTGATAAGAATAGAGAGATGATAGCTGTGATAGCAAGTCCTGTACTCCCAGTTTAAAGCTCATCAACTTCTACTGAGACACAGAGGCTCATCCGGGGAGACTGGGAGCATTTGATGATCATCATCCAATTTCATACTTCTCCATGGTAGACTCATTTAAGTGATGGGAAGGAGAACCATGCTTTTCAGGAATGAGGAGGGTCTAATAATTGTGACCTACATTTTCAGTTACATTTATAGGGAAATCATTTTGTAGTAATTTTTGCAATCATTTCTATCAATTATGATAACATTGTACTCACAAAAGTAATTGCTGAGATTTGGGAACATTGCTACAGTAGTAAGTAAAATGGGGCAAGAAACATTAGAGGCGAGTCAGATGTGTTGTAAACAAGTCAGTTTAGCCAAATGAACCACTTTATTTGGAAGTAAAACCAATGTGGGCACTGCAAAATATTGGTAACATAACCAACAATTATAGCAAGTATAGTAGGTAAATATGAACCTGAAAATCAGTCTGTCAAAGGTTGATGGATGTTTAGATTCTGGCACTGAATTTATTTTTTCCCCTGGGGTTGCCTGTAACATACCGAGAGCCAGTCCTGACAGAGAAGTCCTGATGTCACGTTTGAGCTAGCCTGTTTCACTAGCTTATAAAACTTAATGCAGTCTCTCATTCACCATTTCTTTCATAAGTCTCTCTGAAAAATTAAGCGTGGTCCTGAGGTTTACTTTCCATATAAGATAAATGATAAATTGGCATCTACAGCACTTGTTTTCAGAAGAAAAAAAACCTTTGTAAGTTAGACATGATTGGTGCAGCATACAAAATGTTTTGGTAATCGTGAATTGGTTTTGATTACCTAAATATTCACCCACACTTTCTCTTCTAAATCCATTTTCTACTTTTTAGCTGTAATCTCTGTTGTCTAAAAATGTTACACTGTTCAGTCCTGTCTGACCCTCTGTTATTACAGACATTTCTGAACTAGCTGTGGCTAGTTCGCTTCTTTTGTAGAGCTGTGATGTTTAACTTGCAATGGTCTAGGGCTTATGGGAAATGGTGTTTATTAAAGGCTGCTAAAAACTATTGAATGAACAATGATAGTAGATCATCTTTTTTTCACATTCCAATTCTTATCTAGGAGTGAAACACATGCTGTAATGTTGAATAAGGTTTTGTCCCAAGTCTGAAATTTTATTTTTTTGCATGATTACCAATGTCAATGGAATTCTGAAATACAACCCAGAAGTTTTGTTTTAATTTGTGGGCTCTCTATGGGACTACAAAGGCCGTTCCATCACTATAATTTATAATGTCAGGTTTATCAGCTTATCAGTCAAAACAATGACCTCATCACCGCATACTGTAAGAGTGGATATAACTGCCACCAACCAAGTAAATTTAACTCCAAAGAAGTGATGCAAAATGACGCACTTTAAGAAAACAGTGAGTGGTCATAATTCACATGTTCTTTGCCCTGTCTTACTTGTGTTTAGCAATGTTGGCTCATTCTCAACTCGGCGGTTACTTTGGTGAGTAAGGTATTATCATAATGGATCAAAATGATCAAAACCTCAAAAATAAGACCCAAGTTGTAATAAACCAGAATGTCCCTTTAAAGTATCAGCAGAGTTTGATAGAGACGGAATCTCATGAGGCATCACATACACACTATTCTAAACAAACTCAAATGAAAGACACTTCAGTTTAAGTTTGTTCTGGGAATGGCATTAACTTATCCATGATTGAAATATGCATTATTTAGTAGAACACCTCATATGTAAGCCTTTGCAAATATTTCCAAGGGTGGTATGGGAAACTTGGCCATTTGTTGAGCTTGACGATGATGGTGAATGATTTAGATTCCTCAGAGAGAAAGTGAAAAGGTCTTTTTGTTCATGTGTGTTTTCTGTGTGTGTTTGAGTGGGTGAGAGTGCATTAACCAGACCCTTTGGCTTGACAAGTCTCCAGTGGAGGCGGTCTGCAGTAGAAGAGGGGCCGGAGAACAGGGACCAAGGCCTGTCACAGCACATTCAACTGCCACCAACTTACACTAAAATCAACCAAGCTCTGCTCCACATCCACTGAGTTTAAGACTTCAGACTGCAGCCAAAGGTCAATGTCTTTAAGGCAGGTATCCGCTACACTGTAATATGATGAACCAAAAAGAACGCGGTCACCTTTTCTGTGAATGTAAAACACAGAAAGCTGCTCTGGCTCATCTTTCCAGTTGCAGGGTGTGGAATTTATGTTTATTCCCTGATGAAAGTGGGATGTAAAGGCTAACTAATCTAAATGCTAGGTCAGGCCTTCACCATCAGAGCAGTTTTTCCACCCATCTTGTCGTGACCTGGCACTTTCTCAAAGTTCACCTCTTTAAAAAGCCCCATTGAGCTTCTGCTGGCGTGGAACGATTGGACCTCTGCTCTAGATCACACAATGTTGCCTGTCCTCCACCTTTTATTTCATTCATCAGTGACTCTGAATGCAAAGTGTCTGTTTATAGGTTTTAAGCCCCCTTATGGTTTCATTCATGCCTTTTTTCCTAATCATGCTGTGTTGTTTTGCCAGCGGTAGTGTTTCCCTACATCTGTTTCTTATTCCTCGGGGGAAAGCGGGAAAATAAATGCATCTCTATCGGTAAAGATTTAGAGTGGAAGGGTAATTGAGATACAGGGATTTAGGTATCAGATTACTCCTGTAAAAGTGTTTGTTTCAAGAAAGAGTAATGGCTTGTTTCAACTCCTTTTCTCTTAATTATGATTAATGTATGGTGTTTGTAAATTATTTTGTTTCACTCACTTCTTTGCTAGACTTAACAGCCTCTAAAATCCCTGTTCTACCCTGTTATTTCTCTCATTGTATTTCTTAGCCCATTACAAGCCTTTGTGATGCTCTGCGGACTTTATAAGACTTCACTGATGTTTTGAGATTTTTGGCCCACAACACTGACATATCAGAGTTGCCATAGTGATCATGTTAACAAACAGTTGGCTCTTTACACATTAGCATTCATTTGGAGTCTGCGGTGTTTGTAGCTACCAGACGAATGTGAAATCAAATATTCACTGTTCTTTTAGCTCTGTTTTGGTCTCTGCCAATTCATAAGACAATTGGGCTCTTAGCTGCTAAATGCTCCATATATTCACCAGGTAGCCACTAACTTAGTCTGTTGTTTGGTGCTGGGCAAGCAGCACACAGTGAGTTTATCAGAGCTATTTTGCTGAAGACAGCTGCTGGAAAAAACACAGATGAGAAGTTAGTTTTGGGGCCAGAAAACCAAAACAATGAGCTGAAAGATGCTAAAATACTCTGTAGAGCTAAGGGGGATCATTCTCTGTGGATTTGTGACTGTGAGCAGTTATAATGCAGTTATCCTAAATATACAGTACCACTCTCAGATGATTTGTCATGTGTAATCCAGTGATCGCTATACACTCTTATCTTGTTAATTATCTTCTTGTTTTTAATTGACTCATGGACTTACTAACTTGGGAAATGATGGCAGTAAAGGGTATAATCAGTGAGAGGGAAACTGGGAATAAAATGAGGTATTTCTATTGCAGACCCTGCAGCATATCAGTTTAAGTGATGGTGAAATGTTGTCACATACCTAAAACATGTCAGGAAAACAGCTGAATGCATCGCCCCTCCCCACTGTTGTTTGATTTGACTCAACTCCTCTGCAGTCGCTAACCTTTAACTTGGCACTTAACGGTGAACAACCATGACCTTATTTTTATGTATTAATTCTGAGGTCATAGTGATTGAATTCTTTGGTTGTAGCATATGCCGAAGAATTACAAATTAGGATAATATTGACTATGCATCCCTGTAACTTTCACGTTTCATTGTGTAAACTCTCCGCAAGTATTAGGCCTTGTTATTGCATCACACTGCTAACACTGTGCTCGTAATTTTACTCAACAGTTGCTGTGCAATTCCACATCTGTATTTGATGATGCTTTCAAGCTGAGTTCGAGGTAAGGTCACTATAGATTACAAGAAAGGTCACTACATTTTATTACAGACTGACAACTGGTATTTTAACTGAAGACAATGAGTTACAGTCATTCCTCCCATAGAGGAGAATACCTTTCCTGTACTAAGATATTATCTACCATCTCCCATTAAATCATGTATTTTACTCTGAAACCAAATACTAATTTCAACCAACCACTGCTCTGCCCATGTTATTTCAGCAGAGGATGTTAAAAATTGCAGTACACGGGGACTGTAGCCAGTCACCACAGGATCCTGTGTAACTTTCCTTGTGGAACAAGTGTGGCTTCTAATTGCACCCAGGAATATGGGTGAGGGGGATTCAATAGAGCAGTGTTAGTTGGTGCCCTTCGCCAAACAAGTAAGTTTAGATGACATCAGCTTGTTCATTTCAATTATCCTCTAATCCTCTCTACTTTGAACAAGGCTCATGCTAAGTCTGGCAGTAATGGGCTGTCATAAGTGAAAGTAGACAAGGTTTGGGCTTGTTCGGATAATCAACCAGCTGATGAGGAATGGAAAATCTGAGAGGAAGAAAGCGGGCGGTTTCTTTTGCTTTTCAACTCCCACGAAATCCTACGGATTTAATTATTCTGAGCTTGTTGACTGAGTTAGCGACGGTAACAAAACGATCAAATATTACAAAAAATCTGTCTAAACAAATAACTCGTATAACTGTAAGTAAAGAATGTCAGTATATAAAACACTAACTTACTAACTTTATGAGCAGGAGGATTAAACTTGAAATAACGTGGTTTGGATGAGAAACAAGTGAATGATTACTCTTCAGTGGTAATGTTTTTTATATGATTAGATTAATTTGACTTGTTAACATTTTTACAAGGTGTCTGTAATTTATAAGGACATGATTTATTGGGATGATGTTGAGCTGAACCCAGATGCTGACATGCTTGCTTCAGTTGAGACAAACAAGAGACAAAGTTTTGAGAAAGTCAAATTTTTGTCCTGGTTCAGAAAGGACTATTCATGAAAATATAAGTAGATAATCATGCTTGTCTTATCTATAAATAACTTTAATCTTATGAAAATGTAGTTTTATTTTTTGTTTAATTTCTTTGTTTGTTTGTTTTTTTATTACACCAGCTTCAAATCTGTTTGAGTGTGAAACCTGTGAAAAAGTTTGTAATAGAGCCACAGGGGAAGTTTTTAATGGTGAATTCATATTCAGGTTGTTGTAAATTATCTATCATTTTCAAAGCTTACAGAAGGGTGAAATACATTTAATTACAGAGCATTGGCTTTATACTAACTTGATACTTGATGCAATAGGACAAATATGCATAAATGTGTTACCTTGCATTGCCAATGAGCTAATAAATGTAAAACACATTTGAAGGTGTTTTACTTCAAAGAATTTTAACACTGTCCTATCAGTTGATTTGTTACAAAACCATTACAGTGTATCACTATAAATAGATAGTGGAAGTATTCACTTTAATAGAGCACTTTATAAATGAGTGTTGTGCTATTTCCATGACTGTAGCTGAAGAGTTATAGTTTCACCCTGCCAAGGCATGGCATGCACTGTGGTTTAAAATGTACTTCATAGATAGATGATATTGTTTATGTGGATTGTAAAAAAGTTCCTGTGCATGTTTCCCCCCATATCTCCTGTGCCTGATCAAGCTTTGTGCATGTGAACTCAGTGTGCCCATACTAGATGTGCACACAAACACAGCAGTGAGTGAGAACTACAGATGACAGCAGAGCTGTCAATGACGTCCCACACAATGACATCCGATGAACATTTCTTTTAGTGTGTGCATCCATAAAAATGTGCGTCTAATATTTGCTCATGTTTATGTTACACACTGCTAGTGTTTATCTTTAGCCATGAGTGTGTTTTGTAGAGTTAGTTGTTGTTTTCTGTCTGTTTAGAGGTGGTTGTGTTACTGTATTCTGCTAGCTATTGTTTCTGTGCATTTCGGTCGCTATTTTTTCTGTTGTTTATACCCTTGTACACTGAACACTTGTTTATTAGTGACTGTTACAGTGATTGTCATTCAGATGTTGATTGCTTATTTGGTGTTTGCTAATATATATAATTGCTAGCTTATTATACTGTCATTACTAGCCTTTAGCTCTGTATGCTAGCTGTTGTCTGGGTAATTGTCTATGTCTAGCTTAGGTTCGCCTTTGCTGTCTGTGTTAGATTCTCTATTACTAATCAGTCTGTACTGTTGTGTTTATTGTTACACTTTTTAGGTAAACAGCCTAAACCCTAGACCTGGACTCTGCATCTCCTTTTCCCACACTCTTACCTGAACACTACAAAAATAGTGTTCTGATCCGACAACCTGGAGCGATTGCTGCTACATCTATAGATCCATACAAATTCTCTCTCACATGGATATATTACTTTAATGTCATCAGCTATAAAACTAACAATCTAAAATAATCCTACATACAATATAAATTGTAGTTCAATAATCACAGTGTTTCAGTGTGGAATCGTGTTTGATCAATTTCTATTTGTAGTAATAGGCTGAGTGTTCAGATCTTCAAATGTTTTGTGCTTTTGTGCATTTTCAACAAGTCAACCCATCATCACATGTTCTAACTTATGGCCTCTGTGCACTGTCTCTTCAACCTCTTAATGGGATGAAAAATGACTAAAATATACTATTGACTGAAGAACTAGAAAAAGCACACAAAGTCCAGTGAAATGTAGGAATTTGACCTCTTGGAGGTGTTCACCTCAGATGATATCTTAACAGCTGTATTCATCTTCAGAGTAAATGTGTGAGGGATGCTCTCTTTTGAAGTGTGAAGGGTAGAGCCAGTCAGTCTTTGCAGGTCAAAGTAATTACAGAGCGGCTTGAAGAGAGAGGCCAGAGAGGTCAGAGGGAAGACTGTTCTGGCCTCAGATTACTACCTGCTATTACCTGACTGTGCTCTGAGGTTTACTGTTAATACTGGAAGAGCTGCTGTGTGTTAGTAAAAACATGTTTTCACCACAATATTTCTTACTTTGACATCCTGAAGAAAATGCAGTATTTTATTTGCACATAAAGGACTGTTAAGAGTCAAATCTACTTTTACATAATGGGTCATGTGGAGTGTTTAAGCATCTTTTGGCTCGTTGTTTTGGTGAGTGCAGGCCAACACTCACCAACCTTGTTTTCAGCAGCAGCAAAAAGCTGTTTTCAGTCTGAACAGTTTGATGAACCCATGTGTACACTACCCACCCAGCACCAAACAGCAGACAGTTAAAGTTAGCAACTAGCTAGTGAACATAATGAAACATTTAGCACCAAAGTACCACATATATGTCTCAGAAGTTAAAACCAAAACAGAGCTAAAATGAGAGAAACTGCCTTCTTATTGTTATCATTAAAGATCTGGTATTATGGCCTAATTTGACTCATTTTTATAAATACTGATTCTATTATAAGCATATCTGACATTTTATTCGCCAAAAGTTGTTTAGATTTCTATAAATCCATCTTTCCTTACAGCCAAGATCCCTCTCTGTCCTCCAGCAGGCTATTTCAGAAGCTATTTACATAAAATTGGAATTATGAGGACATACTCCAATTGGCTGGAAGTGTTGGCCCCCACATTCACCCCTAGCCAACTGGAATATGACTTTATGAATGATGCAAGTTCCCTTACGCCACATCTTTACCTGGAGTAATGGCTGAAGCCAGAGACGTAAAACAGTATATCACGGTCTGTCAGTCTGACCCTGAATGAAGGGGAAGAACCTGCTGTTGTACCATGGATGTATTATAACAGCTGGATACTGGACCAAAAATGGCCCCCATTCAGTCCAATAAGAGCTGCTCAGGGTTTGTCCTATCCAGCTCTTGAAATACATCCATGTGTTGCATAGTTGAGATTTTCAAAGGGTGTTTCAGAGCGGTAAGATCGTGGCTAAGTTTCCTCATCAAGTGAAAGTCATTTTTTCAAACTTAGCCAGAGGTCGCAAGCTTAGTTTTAGCACTGATATTCCTTAAGCTGAGTAACAGAAAGAAACAATGTTTACAGGTGCGCTTGTTTTAAATTTCATCCAAAGATTGAAGATGAAAAAGTTGAAAATCCTGTGGTATACTGAGTCTTGTTAAGCAGATAATGGAGGGAAGATTGTCTCCAAAAATGAATTTCAGCCATTCCTGATGTAAATTTCAGTCCTCTGGAAGGCTGCAAAGACTTTTTAGCTGCTGAACACCCAGCAACACTTCCAGCGTCCTGCTTTGCTTTTCATCAGGCTGAAATGCAAACTCAGACTACAGAAGTTAAGGCAAGGATCGACTCATGCTAAAGCTTCCTGCATATTTGATTTGACTTTCTGGTGTGATGTACCGACGGGTTCTGGTTTAATGCCGCTAGCTCTTGAGCTGCGAATTTCAAAATTTCAAATAACTTAAAAGGATAGAATTCAGTAATTTTATAGCACAAGAGGGCCCCCACTATCACCCTAATCCATCCCAAAGCTCACTTTTCTTGTTTTCCACAATATCAGCCTTTTAAAAATCCTGTTTTTCTGAAAACTGACAAGATTGTCTGAAGTATTACGCAACTCCATCCTGTGCTAATGGCTATCACTAAATCATCACTGCAGAGTACCTCTAAAGAGGGACTAAAACATCAAATACTGTAAACTTATACAGAAAACAGCCATCACACATTTAAACTTGATTGTAATTTAGATTGTCTACAGACCTCATCTGCTTGCCTTATGTGGCTGATCAAAATTAGAGTTAAATTAGAATATGACCTCCAGACCAATGCAAATTTTCAAGATTTTACATGTACAACAGCAGTGAAGTGAAATTGCAAAAAACTCGGGATATCAATATTATAATAAAAATATAAAGCTACATACAGGGAATAACAGAATGGATATGTACATAATAAAATATAAGGTAAAAATAAGTAGTAATAAATAATAGTAATGATAAGTAATAAATAATAAGTAATAATAGTAATATAATAAGTAAGAAATAGGTGGCAAGTTATAACCACTTTAAAGTGTGTATGTCAGTTTTTAAAAGTACTTTTTAAGTGTTTATGATCCATGTGGCCTGGGGGAAGAGGCTCCTTCTCAGCCTCACAGTCTTAGCCATGATGGAGTGGAGATGCTTGCCAGAGGGCAGCCGCTGAAACAGTTTGTGGTTGTTGTGGTGAAATTCCTTAATCCGGTTTGCCCTGGACCTACACCGCCTGGTGTAGATGTCCTGGTGGCAGGGCAGTGCTGTCCTGGTGATGTGTTTGGCGCACTGGATCACTCTGTGAAGGACTTTCTTGTCCTGAGAGCTGCATTTGCTCTACCAGGCAGTGATGCTTCCAGAGAGCACAGACCCTACTGTGGTCGTGAAGAAGGATTTCAGCAGCGCTGTGGAAATCTTGAATTTTCTCAGCTGCCTGAGGTGACACAAATGCTGCCTTGCCTTCTTCTGGTGATGTGTAAAGACCATGTCGGGTCCTTAGGGATGTGAACTTCAGGGTACATGTAGCTGCTTACTTCTTCCACCTGGGTCCCATAGATCCTGAGTGGTGTGTAATGGATTGTGGGGAACTACTTGTCAGTTGTCCATGTTCCTGTCCTGCTGTGTGACAGAGCTGCTGCTGGTCCACAGCTGTCTTCTGGCTTTCAGACACTATGATAAAACACTGTAACATGTGTGCCAACCATGAGGTCAGTGTGTGGGAAAGCATGTCAGTCTGTGTGTGAGTGTGTGTGATAGGTCATAACCCTGGATTGCCCCAGATACCATGAATAGTCCTATGACAAGCAGGATTTTAACACATTCATAAATCACTGTTGGATCATTACAATCATTTGTATTTCATAGGACTATTTGTCCTGGTTCTAACATTATTTAATGTTTTCTCTAGCACGTAGCTTGTATGAAGTATAGAGTTTCTGTTTCTCAGCCAAAATGCTGCGACATTGTGAATAGCTCATGTGCTTGTATAAATAGTCAGCTTTTACTTTGCCCCCATCACATCGCTTTTTGATAGTGATCTCAGTCTTGGACAGCTAGATGACATATGTTGCCATTGCAGCTGAGATATCATGTAGTCTGCACCTCTTTTTATGCATCTCTCTCTATGTGAGGCTGGGACACATAAAAGAAAGAGCAGGCCTGGGCCTGAGATGAAAGGGGATGTCAGTCAGCATCCGCAACAAGGCTGCCCACCTGCTCCAAATACCACACAACCAGATAGCTAATGAGATACCTGACTGGATTAGTAGAGGGATGCTGGAATACAGTATTTCATTAAGGCTCACTGCTGGTTGGCTGATTTCAGTCCAGCTCTGGTATTGAGCGGTGGCAGGACAAGGATGCAGGACAATGAGGTGATTATCTGTCACTCGATAACACTGCCAAATACCAGCGATGCCATGTTGATTGAGCTGCTATCAAATGCCAGGATCTGTGGCTCTGGGGGACAGGTGGTAAATGCTTATCAGAGCCTGAAGAAACCCCTCCCAGGTCCCCCCAGTGTGCAGATGCTTATCTCATATAATATGTAACTACTCCTGTTTTATTCCTTTGTGGACTTTTGCTTCATTGGCTGTGTTTACATGGGCAGAGAAACCTCGCTACAGGCAATAATGTGGGTAGAGGCGACAGGTCTACAGGGTTCTCTCAATTCTCAGGTAATTAACAGGTAGCTGACCATGTTCAAAGATACAGTTTTCTTAAATTAATCCAAACTTCAACCAAACACGTACACCAGTTTTTATATCTATGAGATAAAAAGAAATAATCTTTGCTGTGTCTTGGGTCTGCATTTGTTCTTTGGAAGCAACATACATACTGAATCGACACCATCTTTGTCACTTTTTACAGGCTATGCACAAGTAATTAATGCACGATTTCTATGAAATGATATCTTCTGGAAATTATGCTAGCAACAGCTGTCAACACATCTTGTATGCCGCTGGAAGCCTAATACTGACAGATTTCTCAGTGTCATATATTCACACATTTACCTGCTTCAGGTCTACAAGTCTGTTTTTTAATTAGTTTCATAGTGCACACAGAATATTGCAATTCTGCCTCAATTTAAGAAAATGTATCAAAATCTGAGCTATTTATTTTGCGTTTACACATCAAATATAAAGATATTTAATGAGTAATTTCTGCTTTTATTCAGATCGGTTGAGTGTAATTTGTGTTTTACACAAATTACTGCCTAATTTAGTGGTAGTCCCTGTAATTTCATTTGTTGAGTGGAATGGTTCAGCTGAAATTTAGGAAGATCTCCTTCGGGAACTTATATTCATTTGCAGTGAATATACATATAAGTTGGAGGATTAACTTTTATTAAGTGCACAGATGCTAAACATGTGATAAAACACTACTGGCATACTTAAGTTTGCAAGAGATGAGCACTTCAGCCTGCAGATATGAACAGGTGCTCGAGCATATAGACTCTGGCCCTTCACCCTGTCCCCTAAAAACCTCCAGGCACTCATGACTTACAGTTTGTGTCGTGATAAAGAGCAATCTACAGTATATTTTGTATTGAAACCATGACATTAGCATAAGCAGCTGATACTAAAAACAGACTCAATTTTATGATGACTCTTTTGGCTAAAGTAGATATTTTAAACTCTATAAACCAATGCTACCTTGGGAGACAGTGCAAATAAAGCTATATATACAGTATATTCTGTACTCTTCTGTCTAAAGTTGCAACTTGTGATAGCTCACTCCAAACACGGAGAAAATAAAATGAAGACTCCGATACCAATGTTAATGGTTCAATATTTTATTGACATCATTATGTACCTTTTACGTATGTGTTACAGTAGATTAAGTTCGACCAGATGGTGAAAAGGTGAAAGAAATGAGATCTTCACATACCAGTAAAACAAGAGGGGTCTCTCATAATATGGTTATGAGCTTAATTAGTCTGGATCCCTACTAAAAGAATTAGCTTAAAAACATTATTTTTGTGTGTTAAAATAGTACAGTGCTTTAAGTGATGGATCAAAAACATTATCTGTTTCAGGATTTTCAGATATTACAAGAGTTTAACTTTAAAAAAAAACAAAACAGGTTTGAATAGAGATGCCATGGATGGAAATAAATGCAAATACATGAGTGTTTTACTCATACTGTGTTATAATAGCCTTTTCATTTTATTTCTCATGTCTTCATCCTCAAAACAACAGAGATATAGTTACTAAACATCTTGATATAGAACATCTTTGCAGAATCAATTGTGTCTTTATGTTCCTCACATTCACAATAACTTGGCTGACTGAATGTATCATATTTAATCACATTGCACACAGTTAGACATCACATCAACAGTGCTCTTGGACATGCCCGCTCACAGTCAGGCTGGATGTTTGGCAGGTTGGGGAGATGACAGGGTGGTGAATAATAACAGTTTATGAGAGAGACAAATCAGCTCTGTAAGACTCAAGCGGTAAATTATTATTATTAGGGAGGCTATAAAGTGTTCATGTTAGGACAGATTATGTGGATTTGTGAGGAGGAGTGAGAAAAGACAGCTATCCTCTCTTTTTGAAGCTGTGGTTTCATGTCAATTACATAAAGACAACTGTATAGAAGCCTATGTGTACAGTGTATGATTTACAGCATACGTCTGTTGGTGTGTATCGAATCGGGCATCTGCATTAGGAGGTTTATAAATACCCGTAAACCCATAAACTCAGCTCTGATAGCTTCTTATGTTTAGAGACAGACACCAGCTATTTATGGGAGCTGTTTCTTCCAGTGAAAGTTGGATTTCTCTTTTAAGGATGGATTTCTTGTCTTGGCTGAGTTAACACATATGTTTCAATCTGTCATTAATAATAGATTCCTTGCTAGGTAAATATACTGTAGTTTCAGATCCTAAGGAACAACACACTTCAAGTCAGCAACTTACCAAGGAGACCAATATTAGTTGTCCAATAGCAGAAAAACAGTCATTAATTATTCACCTTTAATTTCTAAAATAGGTTCTAATGGCCTGCTGGTTTTGGCATCATTCTCACAAACAAATAAAAAGCCAACTGTGTCATTCACAATCACCAGTTGCTATGGGCACTTGACAGTTAAAGTGAGGCTGAGCTGAATGGCGCTAATAACGGTGAAAGTAACATTAGCATGGCTCTGATCTAGCACATGAAAGCGAGACGCGCCAGATTTGCTTCAGCTTCACCCAACTGGAGACACTTACATGGTCTAGACACACAATGCTGGCAGAGAGTCCCTCCCTTTAACTATGGGGTGGTCGCCATGGATACCACATACTCAACACCAATTTCTATTACTCTCCACAAGGCACTGTGTGAAGGCCAGGCTACCTCAGAAATCAAACTCAAAGCATCAGAAATGAAAGCTTTGACTCTTCATGTCTGGTGAATGATAACAGGATTGAGGTCATTATCAAACTAACTTCATCTTGTCATGCATGAACCACAGGAATGAGTTTTAATATGGTGAAAAATTGAAGGTATAACTGGATTAGGATTGATTTGAATTTGACTCGATCATACACATTGTTAACTCTGCAGCAAACCTTTAGCATCAGAGTCCATGTGTTACTACAAACCTGCATATACACGTTTATTCATGAGGTCTCCCACATGAAACTGCATAAACGCAATCCAATGCATACACTACAACCTCAAAATGCCTCAATAATTCAAAACCCAAAGTTTCCCTGCCCATTTCTCCTCTCTGTTTTTATCAGATATTCCTTTTGCTTGGTTGCTCTCCTGGGAGCAACAGTACTAGGCTGGAGAATTTCAATCTGGTTTATTCATTTCCCCCCTTCCATCTCCTTGTCAGTGTGGATCAAACAGTGCCATCTCTTCAGCTCCAACTCACCTAACCTGCCATGGCCAAAGTTTTTTACAAAGTTGGCTTGGTAGTTTTAGAAAACATTGGAAGTAACAATTTGGCTGAGCTTTCTGTAATGTTTTAGAGGTCAAGAAGACCATTGTGATTTTTTCTGACCAAGGTATGGCAGAATTCTGTGACAAAGTTTGTCTTCTGTGCCAGTTTTTTTCTTAAAGTCTGATAGACTTTCAGACTGGCATGTGCTTGACAGCATGGACAAAGCCAATTTTCTAAACTTGCAAACTGGGCACTTGCTGACTTTGGTTATACATGATGTGACATGTATTATATGCTCACCATGCTCTGTGAGGCTTTACTGCAAACGTCACCATGCTAACATGTTCACAATAATATTGTGTAACATGTTGCTGTTTAGGTATAGTGTTTTCCATGTTCACCATGGTGATGAAAGCAAATTTGGCACTAAACACAAAGTACAGCTGAAGCTGATGGGAATGTCATTGGTTTTGCAGGTATTTGGTCATTAAACAAGTACTGAACATAGAAAATTTGGCCTGATGATGGTGCTAGAGGAAAAGTCTAGGGATCACCAAAATTATTGGAAATCATCTTCTAAGCACCATGGATATCTACACCATATGTCATGGCAATCCATCCCAGAGTTGTTGAGACATTTCACTAAAAACCACAAATGTCAGTCTTATTGTGGCACAAGAGGAGCAAAGCATCATGATGCTCATTTCTCTGGATAAATGAAAACTCTGGCCTGCTGGTGGTGCTAGATGAAAAGTCACAGGAGGCACTAGTGGACAAGTCAGGGGATTACCAAAGTCAGTAGAATTTATCCTTTGGGCACCACAAATGTATGTACGTTGTATGCATGTTCCACGGAAATTCATCCAGTAGTTGATGAGATATGTCAGTCTGGACTAAAGTGGTAGACGGACTGATTGGCCCATTGGGCCAACATGTCTATCCTGTAAATTGAAAAAATAATGGATGTAGCCACCATGACATCATCCACTGGTTTGTGGACTCCCATTTTAAAGCCTCGAGTTTGCATTTTGACTGTCGACATCTTGGATTTTTAGAGCCAGTGATCATTTTTGGATGAGTGGGTGCAGCTATGGTGGAGCTGACCCTAACGCTAGTGACTAGCTGCTAGCTTGGTTAGCAGCTCAAAGTGGCTGTGCCCTTAATTATGCATAACTTTAAGCCTTAATGAAATTTAAACGGTTGAGTTATATAAAAATACACCCCCAGTATAGTTCTCATCAATGAGGAAATTAGCTATAGAGACCAAAACTAGTTTTTGTACCAGGCTGTAAACATCTTTATTTCTGCTGTAGAGTTGGGCATTTTAACATGGCGGTCAATGGGGATTGACTCGCTTTTGAGGCCAGCCTCAAGTGGCCATTTGAGGATCTGCAGTTTTTTGGCACTTCCTCATTGGCTTCATTTTTCAGCCCCAGAGGTTGCCACTTGGTCTATCCCTAAAATAAAGAATTGATGTCTTCAAATAAATGCTATATATATCTTACTAGTAGTGCAGTTACTGGTTCTGTCAGTCTGTGTCAAGTGTGATGAAGTCTGCACCCCGGGCAGACTCTGAAAGTCTTGATGAATTGTGCATTTAGAACAGCCCTTGGCACTCGGCCTTCATGGGTAGATGCCTGTAAAAAGATATGGACATTTGGATTCAGCCTATGTTTCATTGCTAATCAAACTGACCACTACATGTTATGTACTTTTGTGTCATAGTTAATATGACCTTTGGCTGATATGAAGAACATCCCATTCCTGGACTTACTTTCACTTCACTTACTTCACTTCATTTTATTGTCCCTTCAAGTGAAACTCACCTTGTAGCAGCCATAAAAAATACAAAAGGAGACAAAACACATGAATGAATATATTATGTAAAATGCAGCAAATGTCAGAAGCAAACAAGCTGGAAACCTAGAGGCAAGAGATGTGTGGGCAACAATTGTGCAATAAAAAGAAAAAAAATGTTCCTAATGCTGCAATGAATATTTGTTCCTGGAAAGACACTTTAACTGATCTCTGTGTGTTGCTGTAAATAATACACCATTTCCCAGTGACAGGCACATTTCCCTGTCAAAGGACCTTCAGTGTCCTCCAGCTGCTTGTGATGTAAATATCCACACAGCAGGAAACCCCAAGGGTGAGGTACAGGTAGTGGTCAAATGCATGTTTGTGTGTGTATGCGATAGGAGGGGGTTTGTGTGGGATTGTGAGTGTGTGTGTGTTTGCATGAATGTGCATAAGAAAGAAGGAGATAGAAACAAAGAGAGAGAGAAGAAATGGGTCAAAGAGACTGAGCAGGACTTCTGTCAAGCATGAGTTGTGTAAGTCACATAATGCCAGGTCAGAGTTCACTGAACAACACGCTCACTACAACCTCTGATGATGTTTGTTTTCTCAGGCTGAAAAGCAATGGATGGGCCTGTTTCTGTACACTGAGTGGCATTCTTCTTCAGTGACTGACAGGCAGAAACACTTAATATACATGATCATTCAAGTCATACTTGGGGCATGTTTGAAATGTTGTGATATTCAATTTGATGTGTGAGTGCCAAGCTGGTCACCTATTAATTAACCAAATCCAACCATGTGGTAAAATTACTACATCTAACATAATTTGCTTTTTCTTAACTTTCCTTTATATAAACCAACAAGACTGAATTTGAACATGCCAATTGACGTGCACACAAACAACCCTGTAGTGATTTCTATGTGGTAAAAAATGACATAAAAACACCAAGTGGTGCATCCAATCTCTTTTGTTGTGAGACATTATGTTTAATCTCCTTGTCGCCTATCTCTCCTCTCTCATCGCTGAGCTGTGTGTCACTATCCAGACCTCCATCAGAGAGGTGCTTGCTAATACTTGAGTCTGCTGCTGGTCTTCCTGCTGGGATAGGGGGATTATCTGATCACCTGTTCCCCACTGCATTCCCCTAGGCCCTGTTCACACCTGGCATTAAAATGCATTTTGGGTGATCCGATCACAAGTGGAAAGCTCTAAGTACAGGTGTGAATGCACCCAAGACGCATTGAGGACACATTGAGATCCAACTGCTCAGACCACATTCGGAGGTGGTCTGGGCCACATATGGCCACATTCTTTTAGCAGTGTATATACAAATGTGTCCTGGGCAACATTGAAGAACCACCTGCTCAACTGACGTCCTCTGTGTAAGCAGAACTACGTACTCATTCGCGCGCCAACAGCATCATATTAAAGTGTGAAACAACAAGAAGAAGCCACAACAACAGGCAAAATGGATTCTCGTGGATTAAGTACACACAAAACACACTGTCTGATTTCCATTTGGGCTGAGGAGTTTTGATTTTTTCCGCGGCCCAAGGTCTTTGCAAACTTCTTTTAATTTCCAGCAGAGTAGACACAGGAAGTGTGTTGCTGCCTCCTGCCGGTTAAAAACAACATTTGGGCTTTGCAGATGGAAATGATATACGTGTTTATTTGCATATAGAGCGGGGAAGTGAGATCCGATCACAAGTGCTCACTCGAGACACATGTGGAGACTCATTCTAATGCCAGGTGTGAACTGACGTACTTAGAGTTCTCCACTTGTTATCAGATCACCGAAGACACATGTTAATTCCGGGTGTGAACAGGGTCTTACTCTCTATCTGGGAGACCAGCAGGTTTAGTTGCAGGTCGTATTTTCCACCTCAGCCCTCCCTCCATTATATGTTCCCCTCATTAGCTTTTCTCACCTGCTGAGTAGGGACAGTCCTCCAATTACTCATTATTGAGGGTAGCTATTGACACCATAAATTTGCACGCATCCCTGCAGGTATTTCTCATGAGAAAACTTCAGATGCAAAGGTAAGGAGTCTCTCTGGCAAGAATTGTTACCTTAGAGCCCACTCTCCGTAGCAACAAAGGATCCTTTCATCCTTTCTTATTCAAGAGGGAAATAGTCTGTGTGCCCTGGAGATATTTGCTAACACGTTCCTGTAGTGGGCTATTTCCTACAGTAGTACTACTAATAAAGACAAGTTAGTGGTATAAACATTTACGCCAGATGGCAAAGAATCACACTGGAGCCTTAACAATGGCACTTTACTCTATTTCTAAGTCAAATATTTCGAAGTGATGTGCTGTACATTGCAGTCCAAGCTGGGACAGACCTTTCAAACTCACACGCCAGGACATGCATACAGTGATTTCGCCAAGGCCAACATGCTCAGCCATTGGCTCCAGTCTGTGCTGTTGTGAGCTGTTCATCAATCACGTAATGACTTAAATATGGGATCGGGACGCTATCTAGAGACTGGATTTATTTTTTCCTTTTTGTTTTACATTTTATGAAGCGTTTATGAAGAGTGCTTAGCCTTGTCATCAATACTGCCTGGGGAGAACTAACAGCAACAGATCCACCCTTGGAAATGAACAGTGTTTTTGACTGCGTTCCATCTATTTTAATGACCTGGCACCTGTCTGACCGGGTGACATGCATACAGTACATTGTCCTCAAAACTCCTTCACACTGTATACCATAATTAGATATGAACTCCTGAGGCGGTTGCAGAAATATGTTTTTCTTTATGCAAAACCAAAGACAGTGCTTTGAAGTTACAAGGAAAGTATTTTCTAACTGTGGGTGAAAGGGTTTTCAAGTGTGAGTCACGCTAACGTGCCAAAAGTCTTAGTAAATTTCGTGCATTAGACTAATGTTTGATGCCAGGGAGCAGATTTGTGCTGGAAAACCCTCTTGAAGTGACACTGCCAAAAGGTCGTATAAGGAGAGCACAAATAGTTTCAGGGAAGGACAGAAATCCAACCAAGCCTAGAAACCAAAACATTTTGTGGTTCAAAAGGTTCAGGCAGAGTACTGTTTGATGAAGTCTCCTGTTCTTGTTTTAAGTGGAATGAAAGCCAGTGTCATTTCAAACACTGCCTTACTGACAAGACTGCTGTGTTAATGCTAAATTAAAAACTATTAAAGGACATGACAGATGGTATTCAGGAGAGTATGGGGGGCCTTTTGGCACAGGCCCTCACATAACCTGCTCATATATCATCTTAGTAGAAGGTGATCCTCTATGGCACTCAACACTATCAATAATTAGAAGTGCATAAAACCTAATGACTTTGTCGCCTGGAGCCCTGAGTAAAACATCTGTAGGAGGGTCAAGCAACATAGCATATGGAGAATGAGATGACATCTGATCATGATCTCTTTTCCAGCTGTCTGCTTGGTCTTCCACTCACATCTGAACAAATCAGTGGCTCTTTGTTAGTGTTGCTAATGGAAAATAATTAAAGTTTCCCCGTAAAGGAAAAAGTGTGATTGGTTTCTTTGTGACTGATATGACACCTAAAAGTTGTAACAGCGACAAGTCTTTTCAGAAACAGTGTCACTGTTATTTCACAGAATATGCTGTCAACACGTTTTCAAGGGGATTATGTCTTTGGTAAAAGTAGTTTGTCTTTTAATGTATTTTTAGCAGCATGGTTTTAGGGATGGCAGTGTCAGCTGGTGAATTTGTTAGTACACCGCTTTGGTCCTTACCGAGATATCAAAACAATTATCAGATGGATTTCCATGAAATTTTGTACAGACATTTATGGTCCCCATAGGGTGTTTCCCACTGACTTTGGTGATTACCTGACTTTTCCTGTACTGCCACCAAGAGGTTGACATTTGTGATTTTAACTCAAATATATTGACAACTGTTGGATTGATTGCCAGGGAATTTAGTACACAGATTCATGTTGCCCTCATGATGAAATACTATGACTTTGGTGATCTTTAGCATGCCAACACACTAAACCAAGACGGTGAATATGGTAAACATTATACCTGCTAAACATCAGCATGTTAGCATTGTGATTGTGAACATGTTCGCATGCTGATGTTAGCATTTAGCTAAAACACTGCTGTGCCTAAGAACAGCTTCATAGAGCCACTAGCTTGGTTGTGGACTAAAGCATGTTCAGTGCAGCACTAATAATGAAATTCCATTCATCTCCATTGTATTTGGGATAGAGGCTGAAATCTTAAAGACTGATGTCTCAACACTTGGGCAAATAAAACCAAAACTATCTGTGTGGAGTACTTTTTTACTTTGAGACAGTATGTTTTTGTTTAGTATTTTGGGCGAACAGACTCTTTCATGTATTCTTCCCTGCCTTTGCCTTATATTGGCATTGCCCTTGATCAAAGTTTAATGTAAACATAATACCTCAGTAGCTCCAAACATAATATTTTACTTCACATTGTTTAATTCCTTGGCACCTGTCACATAACTATGTGGTCATAGAAAAGCAAGGAAGTGTTATTGGTGCACAATTTTCAGCCAGCCCAGCAGCCACTCCCATTACATTATTCACTCCCAGTGGGTTTAGTTCACACCCAAACACAAGTAGGGATTAATGTATAAAAAAAGGATTGATTATGTTTGTGTATGTCCACAAATGTCTATTGTAGTGATCAAGGATAAATCTAAACTCTAAACCTACAGTATCAGTGTATCATTAAGTAATGTTGACAGCGTTACTCAGTTTCAAAGAAATTAATTCAATCCAGGCTTTGGCCTTTAGTAGAGCTGGCACTGTGTAGTCTACAAACTGAGAAGCAGAGCAGCCCAGACATGCAGGGCCCACAGCCCCTCCAGCACTATGGCAGACAACACAAGTATCTCACATAGAGACCAGGAGTTTTCACAGCACTTAAAACACAATGTTACTAAGTCTCGTGTCACCCTCAGAACTCCCATACAGGCAATGTGGGGTTATTGTACTCAAGCTGAGGGACATCAAAGTGTCCATACACCACGCAAACACTACAGCTGGAGATTGTTTAGGATACTTTTGAGGATGACTGTGCAAATCCTCCCTGTTGGTCGTTATTGGAATATTCTTGAGAGATTTATGGGTGATACTGAAGTGCCAATATGTGTGTTTTTGTTATTTTCTCAGGCTAACACCTACTGTATCTCAGTCACAGTAGCACAGCAACAGAACGATAACATGAGTCAGCAGACTTGGATTTGGCAAAGAAGAGAACAGTTGGTTTCAGGATACTATTTTGTAATAGCTTATACCTTTTTGAGAAGTGAATTTCCATCATTACTGGGTGGTGTACATGCAAGTATAGTGTCACCCAATGACGTGTGTAAGGCACACCCTTGAATATTAGAACTGTAACCATGGCACAGCTGTCCTGTGAGCTTGTAAAGAGGAAAGAGGCAAACGTCACCCGGGAAGGGGAAATGAGGGTACTTCAGCATCCTTCCTCTATGACTTCATTGGGTGATATAGATAGATAAAAAAAAATCCCCAACTGTTGTTGTTAATAGAACATGCGTAAATGTTACCATAAGTGTTATATTTGGTCTCCAATCAGATACAGGCCATCCATAGTATGTGATCTGACAGCAAAAATGCCATAGCATGACTGGGACAATGGACTGCATGTTTAAGTTGAATCAAAATTAAATTAAATTTTTGCTAAGAAATCAGTATAGAAACCATCAGTGTTTGTTTTGTATTGCATCTTCGTATTTGAAAAAGAAGTGTTCTCCAGGAGGCATGACTCTTCCTGTTAAGTAGTTTTGTGACTGAAATCACAGAGTAACCTACAGAGTGCCCATTGCTGTGAGTTTCTGGTCATTTGCCATCACCACAACTACCCATGAAAGAGAGACAGCTATGGCTAGTTTAACCCCCTTCCTTTGCTTAGTGTGGGACAAGTATAGCTCTGAGTGTCTATGGCAAAAGTCTATGACTCAGTGACTTAGCAGGTGTTGAAATAATGTGTGGGGATTTTTCTTTTCTTCCTTTTTTTATTGGTGTACCCACGTCACCTCAAACTCTATTGCTACTTAAGTTTGAGGTTTCCTCAAGACTTTCCAACCACCTCTTAGAGGACATGACTGACCTTTCCTCCAGCTGAATGTTGGCTCTTCATTTAGGTTGAGACAACAATATTAAAAGTGAGAGAGCAAGTGGTTTAAAAGGTAAAAAAAGTTTAGCCTTTTATTTGAGGCTGCATTGCATTCTGGTCCATAGACATTTCCATTTCATTACATTTGTCGGTCACTATGCCTTTTCTGTGATAGACTTTGTTGTCCTATATTGCAGTTGAATATTGGTATAATGCTGGTGGCTGTAGAAAGGGGCCAGACTTGAGGTCAGAAATGTTAGGTATACAAATTGTTCTAATAGCAATATGTTTTTTTTTTTATTTCCATTAGTTGGGCACGCCTGCTGCTATATAAAATGTAGACAATTTTACATGAGAATAATATAATCAAGTCAATTTTGTCAGTTTGAAATTCTGGAGTGTTTGTGACTTCATTGGTGGGATAAGGTGAGGGTGTGGGAGAGGAAGGGAGTATCCAGTCCATGCAGAAACAATAGTTGTAGAGGCCAGTATTGAGAGTCTGCAGAATTAGTTCCCATACAGAGTTCAAGATAACCTTTCAGCTCTGGCAGTGGCAACTCCCAGCACTTCAACAAGCCTGGTTTACATGGTTGGCATGGAAATCGAGATACAGGAAAAATACCAGCTAAGGAGAACAAAAGTGGCACCACATTTGTGGTTTCATTGGGTGGGATCATTCCACTTGTTGTATATCAATAAATATTTCACTGATTTACTTCCTGTAGGAGGATATTAATGGATGTGTAGATAAACTAAAGCACAGAAACTTAGATGATACAATACTATATTCTATTTTAAAAGTAAGAATATTTGTGGGGGCAATTGATGTTAGGAGTTTACTGGGCACTGAGTCACATCAAATTGGAAAATAGAAGTGAATTGGAAAATAAAAATTATACACCAAAGTGGAATATTACCTCAATATATTTTTCTTCAACTCTTCATAGATCTGGATTCATTGGAAAAATAGAAGAATAGAAATTCTGATTGAAACATTTGCAGCATTCTGGTCCAAGTCGTCTTTCGTTCTCCTTTCAGACACTGTAATAATGCATGCCTAATCAGGCGTTTTGACATGGAATTGGCCCTTCGAGCAATCCACTGTCTGACTGTGTTTTAATACTTGCATGTGTTAACAAACGATCTTGACATTCAGTTGAACTCATCTGTCTTGGCTAATGATGTCTACAATCAAATCATGACATGCAGCAACGGTGCAACTGGCCAAGCAGGTTTGAACGGTATTTTTTTCCTAATGCAAACATGACAGGGGCTCAGTCAGATCAGTGGAACCATGATATGGGGTCATGATCCCCTATGTCTTATCGAAAGCCAGGAAGTGAACCAGAGTCCAGAGGAAGTATTGTGCTCTTACCCACTGGTCCCATGACATCCTCAGGAAGCATCCATAGAGCGAAGCAGTGCCAAGTCAACAGTACAATAGATAAAACAGTGGGGGAGAGTGCACAGACTGTTCTTCATATCACTGGTCTCCACCTAAGTTAGGGTTCATTTACACCCTTCCAAGCCATTGCGTCTGGCATCTTTTTAGGCTGAGAAATTTTACATTTTATGGAAGAATGCTTATGACATGGACTGAGTGTTTTTCCGTTAACCAGACTATCAACTTGAAGCACATGATTTGCTGACAGAAGCAGAAAGACTGGTAGCAGTTATTAGCGTGGTGGTTGTGTAATGGTGAGTGTTTAAGACTTTTAGTAGCAGCTACTGCAGCAGTGGGAGCAAAGAGGGTGTCATGCGGCCTGCTTTTTAATATTATCAGCACAAGGTGAGGCAGCACTTCATCAGCAAAAATGTTAAATTAACAGACTATGCTCTGACTCTGGATTATGAAATAACACAAACTAGAAATAACATTTGACATTTAACATTTTATTTATTTGTATTTGAGAACAAACTGAGATATATTAAATTCAATATACACCCATGGCCATATAGAATTGGTTCAACAGAATGCTTATTGTGTGTCAAACTATTCCTTAACAAAAATATTTATGCCATTTTTTTTTGTTGAGTGATAAATATATTAACCGATTAAACAACTGATCATCTGACCTCTGGCATTCTCCCCCAAGAAGACATCATGGACCACATCTATAGGTGACATTGTAGTCATAAGACTTTCACATACAAAACACTGAGAAACTTGCAGGGAAATATTATAATACTGTCAAAGTAATTTGAATTGCAGAATGAAGAAAAGAGACAGCAGCAAATCTATTTTGGAAAAGAGCCTTTGTCAAAGCCTTTACTATTTCTCCATGACATTCATGGCTACATTGTCCTGGGATGGTAGCAGGACCTCCCAGATAACTAGTTTTACAGATCCTAATACATAATCAGAGTATGTGTGAAAATGATTTCTGCTGCATGCATATCTAAACACTTCAGTGGTTCAGTGATGTAATCTGGTTTATACCTCTCTCAGGGGTTCAAGCAGCACAGCATAAACTCTGTCCTTGTTCAGTACCTCCCAGAAAGTTGGTGTGAAGAGGAAGTATGACGCATACAAAGTATGAATCATATATGACCCACCTAGAGGACTTGGTTATGTTTCCTTTTTAAAAAAAAATCAGACTCAGTCCTCTGCTGAATGAAATCACCATTCAAGCTTTGGTAGATGGATTATTTGTTCAAATTTTGCCACTCAACTTTACAGTGACAGCCAAAAAGAGACCCCAGACGGCCAGCCACAGAGAACAGAGGTGTATTGAGAATCTCAAAGTGGATTGGCTATTTCTCTGCAGGCTGATGTCTTGGTTTGTGATTTTATTCAATTACAGAATATTTACCTTTCACATAATGTCAACACTGATGTAGAGCAGTGGTGGGTAGAAATGAACTCACCTGTTCCTTCACACATACATTATATTGTGTCTGACACACTCACAATTTAAAACAAGACAGAAACACATGCGCATACACACACACTGTGGCATGCGTTTGTTTATCCAGCTTGGTCAAGACCAGCGTACGGCCCTCTTTTTCTTCCCCATTTGATGTGTGAAAAGTGGAAGGAAATCAAAGCCATTTCCTTCATTTTGGCTGCTGTGGCTTGTGGTTCCCTGGGGCAGGAGGGGCGAGACTGGCAATAAAGTATCGTTGAGCCTGCAGAGGCTGGGAAGTGTATGGAGCTCCATGTTGCCAAAAATAACAGAGGAAACTGTTGCTCAAAGGCATCAACCACAGGTAGGGGAAAGGGAAGGTGGTCCAAGCATTAAATCGTAATCTCCATTCCAAGGAGTCACGTACTTTTTTTCAGTGTGATAAGAGACCTGAAATCCCCAGCCTCCTCTCCTCTTCTACCTAATTTGATCATTTGCTTGTTTAACTGACTCACAAACTCATTCACACTGAGTCACTCACCTCCTGAGAAGAGAAAAGTTTGTTCTAAACACTATTGAATTGTTGAACAAGTTTTATACTGTTGAGAGGTTTCCTGTGATCTAGATACAATGCTTTTCTTTTCTCATTTAAATGCAAATAATTTTGAGGACATCATCCACAGAAAGTGCTGGGAGCAAAGCTTTTTTCCTATCTGGTTGCAGCACAAGGTGAGCACTTTCCTGCTGGACGTGAAATATTACTAAATCTTGTTGTTGGCACAACGAGGCGGTTTTAGTTTTGTTTGATGGCTTTGTGCATGCATGTGTGCACATGTATATGTGTGTGTGTGTGTGTGAGCATGTGTGTGTGAGAGGGAGAGAGCAGTGAAGGATTGGCCATCTGGAAATTGGGCAGATGCCAGAAGGGCCACCCGACTATGGGCTGCTTGGGCTGCTCGGAATGGGTCATTGCATTTCGAGTCGGACTGGCCATCGGGAGCACCGGGAGAAATCCCAGTGGGTAGGTCACTATGTGGGCCACTTGAGTACTATTGTACAAAAATAAGAGCGAGTGTGCCACTTGCTGCAAGAGAGATATGGCCATTTTTTGTCCTAGTCCGTCCCTGCGTGAGAGAGAGAGCGTGTATGTGTTTGTTCCAGACATAATACTTTCAGGAATCAGTATTATGTTCACATGCCTGGCAATGAGGTAGTTATTGCCAATGTAAAACAAAGAGCACATTGTGATTTAAGTCACAATTGGGCTGAGGTGAATACTGACCTGCTGACTTTGTCCTGGAAGCTAAACACGTATCGCATTACAGTAATGTGATTACTTTTTTCAGTAGCAAATGATTGTCAGGATAAGTAGGGATTACAATTTGAAATTCAGTAATTACATTACTTAGTTCAGTAAGGCTACTTCAATAACTTAGGGGGTGACTTGTTTGCTGTCTGACCAGGAGTTTGATGGAGGGTTGATAACAACAGTATGTTAGCTTGGCACAGGGCCGAGGTGTGGGGAGGTAGCCTGAAGTTGAAATGTCTGCTGTGAAAAGGGTCAGTTAGAAATTGCTGTTCTTTTTTCTGCGGCTGCTTGTTAACTGATACTGCATCATGCTGCTGCTACTGTTAGCTCTCTTTCTTTATTAGGGTTTGTTTGAGTCAAATGCATTTTGGATTGGGGTATACCTCAGGTCTATTTGGATTGTGCTCGGGACCCTGTCAGACTGTGTCTTTTTGAAAAAACATAACTTATGCACATTGGGTTCTGATAGGTTTTCCATAGGTGTGTTTTTGTACTGAGTCCAATGTTCTGGACCTGAGAAGACTTCTATTTGTGACAGACTGTCCTCCCAAGCAACAGTTGTTTCAGCAAATGCCCAATAATGACATATGTCCACAGGTGGAGGTGGTTGGATGGGTCAATCAAATGTTGGACTCTCACATTTGTGACTAACTATTTTCTCGCCTACTGACAATAAGTCTCGGTTTCTTTTAACCATGACCATTACTGTTCCCTAACCTTAACCAAGTGGTTATTATTGTAACCATGATGACCAAGATCCCCTTTCCTTAACAAAATAGTAATGTTAATGCAAACCACAATGTTTCCCTTATCCCAACCAAGTAGTTTTTCTGCCTAAACCTAACCACACCTTTATGACAGCATGTCAGATCAAAAAAGCGTTTTATCTTTGCTTTGATTCCGATTCATAACAGTTTTTGAAGGCACCGGATCAGAAAAATGCATGTTGTTCTGGAGGTATGTTACAAATGACATATTTTGTCATTTCATTTGGAAGACTTTTTGTATGATATGTAGTTTAGTCTAAACAGAAATGAGAATGAAGATCATACAGTTGTGAAATAGACAAAACAGAGCAACAGCAACAGAAAAATCTTGTCACCACATTTTCATTTCACCATGACAGAAGCTGAAACCCTACATGGTTCAGCACAAAACACAAAAACACAAGTAGCCTCTATAGAGCATGCAACAGTGCGTCACATCTCTCCACACAAATGAAAACTGGGATTTTGTTTCGAATGATCCCTTGAACTGTGTAAGAATCACAAATGCTGATATAACACCTGGCATCTTTCCATGCCCATGTCCATGCAGAGCCCCACAGAAAGTACTGTTCACACCTCAGCTGGAATGCAGGTTCCTCTGCAGAACATTAAAACAACTTCATACACCACTAGATAGATGTCAACAGCAGCTTGGAATCATGCATTGTCAAGATTTTTATCACAAATATTACAGTTCAGGCCCACTTAGGAGCGAGACATCCTTCTGAGTAATGTACACAACTCGCTGTGGTTTTCCATCAAGCAGAAAGTGCATATACTCACTATATGCAGTCAGGGCTGGCAGCTGATTGTTTGGTTCCTTTCAGAAAGCTGGACCAGGTAAGTTATGTGTAGCCATGTGGCTTTGGACAAACTTAAGGCCCTGCTTTTCTGAAAATCTGCTGTGTCTTTACTGAATAGATAACTTGTCCTGAGGAGGAAGACATCTACTTAGACCTAGTAAAATGATCCTTTTCTATTTGCCTTCTGCCAAGTCACTTTAAAAAAGAACCTTTATGTTGGATCAGACAGCAGAGTGAGGGCTACAGAGTCAACGTCATGGCTTCATATGGAAGAAAAGATGAGCGGGACAGCTCCTTTTGACCCCATTGAGCTGACAGCTGAACACCTGACAAACTTTCACTCTAACTTCCAGACAGGCTTAATGGTGAATCGGGTGCATGTAATTTAAAGCTCCAGATTGAATGAGGGGCAGATAATGCAGGTGTGAAAGGACACTGAATGGAATATGATTAAAAATGGGGAAATGTTTAATTTTCTCAATGAGCTTTAGAAAATCTTCACAGGCGGTAACTCTGTGGCTTGAAGTGTCCAATAAGTGTTTGAATAGAGGAGCAAATTAAGCATTTTAATCGACATTTTCCGTGTACCATCAAATGAATTACATTTCTCACCCTTTTTCAAATCAATGAGTACATAGCCAAGATAAGACTTTTAATTTCTGATAAGTTGGAGCCAACAATCATTACATTGTCTGTGCGCTAAGTCACTAAAATTGACTTGGCAGGTCAAATATTCAACAGAATGAAGCCGATGTAACACTGTAATAAAGTTGTATAAATTAAACTTTTACCCAGTGAATGGTAAAGTTAATATTTTATCACTATAAAACAGTATTAGTAAAAGTGAACTTGTGAGCATGAAAAAGGTATAAAAAGACTTTATTTTAAAGCCGCTCACTTGTTGATTGAGAGAAAAAGAACACTTGTAGGCATTATATAAGCCAAATCCTGCTGAGCATTTTCCCTCCACACCTCATGTGTGGGTGGCAGATGGTGGCTCGCTGGTTGTCACAGAGATAGAAAGATGGAAATACAGGCGACTGATTCAAAGCAAACAAACACCTCCTTTGTGAAAGACACTCTGTCATACTATAGCAGCTGTAGAAGGGAGAGGAGACCGGACAGAGGATGCACAGGAACTGATTTTTTTTTTCCAGTTTGCATGAGTTGTTAATGCCCCAATAATTAATGTATTCATATTAACAGCAGTGGCTTAAAAAGTACTTCACTACATGACACTCACTAATAGTACATGTTAATTTGGCTACTGTCACTACTTTTTAATATTTCATCATCATCATCATAATCATATCTCCACTGTAAGATCTATGTCATTATCAAAGCCATCAAGAGACCATAAATGATGGATTTATAATCACAATTTAAGAATTTTGCCTTTCCTCTTTGCTTATGATAAAAATGTAATAATGCCCTGTTGTTTCTGTAGGTTGTTACTAACACTATTCAGCCATTGAATGTTGTGTTGTACAGTGCACTCCATCTGCTCACACAGATAACATTTTGGTAGATTTTGCATGAATTCTAATTAAAAAAAAATTGTACAACTCTTCAATAACGCACTCTTTATAAAAGAGTTATAAGTTATGACTAATAACTTTATTAAATCCATTAATGAGTAGAGATTTCGGGTTGCCAGATTATTAAAAATCCCAGACCATGTTTGACCACTTATTTCCAGTAGTGGGAGGGCTGCAGACAGTCTGGACCGAAATAGGCTACATTTATTTATAACATCTTTCATCAACATATTTCATCAGTACTCACAACTACAGACTTATAATAATTTATTACATTTATATTATGCAGACATTTATGACTGCACTATTACCAAATACGAACCAGACAATAGAATATTTTGCAACCTGGACACCCCAGATTTTGTTATTATTCTGGACTGATTTATAAAGCATAAATCAATGAGTTGCTTAACATTTATAAAGCCATTAGTTACAACTTAAAATCCATACAGGGTGCCTTTAAAAAAAAAAGTGGTGCAAAATTTCAGCCACTCTGTCTGATAAGGTAATTTAAAAAAATAAAACAAGTAAATTGTACATGTAAGATTGAAATGACTATAGTGTTCATTCTTCTTCGTCCACTCTCCAGCCGGCTGACGGCTCTGACAGCATACAGTGGAAGCCTGTAATACTGTGGTAAATCATGTCTCGCCCCGGCTGGCTGATGGGCGGCTCGGCTCGGCGCTGCCCGCCCTGTGGGTGTGTTTAAGGCGAATGGGCCTCTGCATCCACCTGCTAGCGCCCTGCCTCTCTACAGTCAGGAGCGCCCAACTTTCCTGAGGAGCACACGCTGCGTGCCTGGACCTCTTTCCACCACAGGGACTTTGTTTCAAGCTGCTTTTTTTTCCCACGAGATGTTGATTGTAGTCGTGAGACAACACATTGTCGCCTCGCGATCCCGAAGATTGAACTAGAGAAACATTTTCTCTATTTTTTTAAAACTGTAATTTTCTTATTGTTCACTGACTCCTCCGGGGCCAATAACCGCGCATTGTGCACAGGTATAGTCTGCCCCCCTGAACACGGACTGTCCAGAAGCAGCACCGGGATTTATATTGTTATTATTGATTTCAACTTGGAGGCGAAAGTGACCGATCTGTTGGAATTGGTTTGTTCAATGACTTGCAAGGTTGGATCTGAAGTTATATTCGGAAAGCTGTAACAAGGTAGGTCAGATTACTTTGTCTTGATGCTTTTAGTTTTTATTTTCTATTTAACCTTCCTCATTATTGATGGTATTAAGGCTTACCTGCCTGCAGATGCGCTCTTTTTTTATTTGTTATTATATTATTTACAGCATGCCTCAGTTTATTTTCTCTTGGTAACATTTTAATAAAATAGCAAATAATAATATTTTAATTTGTAAATTGTAAACCGCCGTAATTCTTACATTAATCTTTATTACTCTTTATTTAATTGCTATTCAGTTTACCGTGCGCTCCAATTCCACACCAGACTGTTTACAGTTCTGTCGCCCATGTGTAGCCAAGGCTGCCAGTCTGTCACACACAGATTTCAGTCTATATAATGTTTCAGCAACATTGAAAAATTGTGCACACATTTGGTATTCTTTATTGCCGGCGGTCCACACCCGCAGGCATAGTGATAACAGTATATTAAGGAAGTTTCACGTTATTTTTATTGTCATAATTTCACGTTTGTTTTTTGGGGTTTTTTTTTTTGTTTTTTTTTACCAGGGAAACGATTCCTTTTGATTGCCTTTAGTGTTGTGGATGGTAACAAATCATCAGTCTTCTTTAATGTCTTGGATGGTCACCAAATGCGAGTGGATCCTTTCTTGTCCACTGAGCAGAATTCAGGAGGAGGGTAACACTGCAACATTAGCACTGAGCCCTGACCAATTTGTGGTTATTGGCTTTTGTCTTTATATATTTAGTTTGTTTGTCTTTTTGTTTTGTTTTTTTGGATGGTTGTCCTAAATATGGCAGTTCATAACTTGCAGACATAAACAACGGATAACATCAGTAGATGTTATATCTTTTATATCTTATATCTGTCTTTTCATCAGTGGCAATTAAGCTTTTTGAACTCATGATATATTCAAACGGTTATCGTTTTCCATAAATATTGCGTCTGTAAATTCTAAGGCATGTATTCATTCAACGACACAACAATATTTCAAGAGAGTAGATATTTGTAGACTTGTAGTGTACAGTTAATGGGCCCTCTCTGTATTTGACTCAGTACTGTTTGTGAGCAGTGCCTTGTTTGATTTCATTTGCTTGTGTGAAGGACTTGGCCTCTGTCTCAGAATAAACAGCTGGATGGTTAACAAATTGTCAGTAAATAGCTGAGGTTTAAACAGCTGGTTATGCTCATAAATCCACTCTAGCCAACCAGTCTGAGTTCTCTTTGGCTCCGTTGACGTCTCCAAAGGCGAGTTTGTGATCAAAATGTACTGTACAGTGTCTGAAGCAGAAGTGTGGTTTCGGTATTGGGAGAAGAGCTTTGTAGACTCATCACACTTTCAGAGTCCAATCAGTGAGTTCAGTATGCAGTCAGGGAGAAGAGTGCGGTGAAAAAAAGTTTCATCAGACCTCATCACAATGGGCTGTAGAAGTGGCAACACAGTAGATGATTAACTATGCCAAAAGTGGATTTGATGGAGATTAATCAAGAGCAAGAGGCGCCCTGTTAGACAAGTGTTTCTGATGATCCGTGACGTATGCGTGAATCATTGTGGTTGCTCCCTGTTGATCATTCATTAACTTAAGACATAATTGATGAGAATCACTGCTTTCTTTGGAAGACTAAAAGTGTTCCAGTCAGCGATTGAAGCTGTTGTCAGTTGTAACTCCTGTAACAAGCCTTTAGGAAGAAGTTGTGTAATATTTTATTTCATATTGTGCCAATCAGATTTGGTCTCTTTCTCTAGTAAGCATGAGGACGTGGTATAACCTGGTATCAGGTGAACCTGTAATTACAGAGCAGCGCATACGTATGGTGTCATAAAGTAGGAATGTGTTTAGGGAGAGGAACAGAAGAAAAGCTTCTCCCTGTAGAGTCAGCATGATCTTTCCTTCAGTCTGTCACACGCGCTCACAGTCACAAAAACAAACATAATTTTTTCCAAATGGAAGCATGTACAAATCTCTGAAAGCTTGGCTCCTCTCTATCAGGACTCATCAGTTTTATGAAGCTCCCAGAGATCTGGGTGAAATTTCTACACCTCAGTGCTGCGTCGCCAAAACTCTCAGGGATGGATCCCTTGGGAGCCATTGGTTTGACATGTCACATAAATTAATAAACAAAAACAGGAACAGATCCTGGCAGAATTTTAGTTTTGTTTTGGAGTGTAAGGTTGAGAAAACATTTTCTCATGTGTTCCTTTTTGTCCTTGCAGAGATTTTTTTTTAAACCACGGTTTGTGTGCTGCTGGAGGTTGGTCGACCATGCAGCTGGACGGTCTGTGGACAGTCCACACCCTCCTGGCACTGTCCAGCTTCGCTCTCGGGAACCCAGTGATCAATGACCCGCTGGCCGCACCTCGCGTCTTCATCTCCTTCAAAGGTATGACATGAGCCTTTCTCATTACACATGCATACATATTGGTTTGACTGTTGGTCACCCTCCACTCTTTTATTCCCACCTACCTTTCATTCCTGGTTTGCAACTGGTGTTTGGATGTTTCCAACTGTTCTTATTTCCTCTTCTTTTGGGTCTCCTTGTGCTGGTTTCTTAAACTCTGCCATGTGTTTGCTCATTCTATGATTGATGATATGACAGTTGTGTAATTGGAGTGTTTGTGGCTTTGATAAGTGCTGCAGGTTTTTAAAGAGGATGAACTTACGGCACCACCAAACTCTTATGTTACACCGCAGAGCTGCACTGAGCGCACCACAAACAAATCATACAATTCTCATTTGGTGCCCCCTCCTCCTCAGACCTCCAGGCATTGTAATAATCACCAGATGCTTCCACTGGCCTATATTACAAACAATTAAGAACACAAACAATGACTGAGCAGAAGCAGACATTGAAGATATCGTGTATGTCTTGCGCATAAGCATTTTGAAACAATATACATGATTATTGTTTTAGTTAATCAACTGCAGCGTCTTTATCTTCAATCATCTTTATTATGGAATCCCTAAATTGGAACCACAAAGGGAGACGGCATAATAAGGAGCATGTAATAACTCTGTGGCCATTATGTGATTATTCCCTGGTTAAGCAAACGTGTGCTTTAGGGGCTGTTTGTGCGTTTCGCTGGCCGTACAGATTAGGTGAGATGGGTTGCCGGGTTCTGTGGGGTGCAGAGCGAGAGAGGGTATTATCAAGAGCAAATTGCCAGGATCAGCCAAGCAGAGCAACGTCCCCGAGGCCTGTCCTGCTTGGAGATCAAGCCTTTGATTAGCATCCAGAGAAAAGCCGAGGGACCAAGCAGCAGTACCCCTGTTTGCTTTGCTTTCCATTTCCCACCGCTCCCTTGTACAAGTTGACTTAATTAAGTGGACTGGCACAGTTCATTGTTGAAGGCGTTTTCCTGCTTTAATCAAGTAGGATTTAACACATCAGTGAGCGCACATCCAGAGCTCAGCAGTTTTTTTTTCATTTTCCAAATATCATTTTAGTCAGTTCTTTATACAAAGGCTGTGTTGTTTTTAAAGAGGTGTGTAAATTTTGTGTTTGTGTTTTTTTTTACCTCTATTCTACTGTATCGTCATGACTTTGCTGTGAACAGACTCATTGGATGCTTTTGAATAGGTGCATCTTTGGATGGCTGAACTCAGCCGAAATACATTTGAAAGCAGCGGACTACAGGCACTATTCTTTGGCTGACAAGCAGGGTGGAAAAAGCTCGGCTCTCTTGCTTACCTGTGTGTGTTTGCCTCTCCAGTCAATATGAATTTCACAGTCTACTGCTGCTGCCTCTCTCAGAGGAATGCACCCCCCGCTCCATTCAATATTATGACTCTCTCTCCCTTAATTGCTTTTTGAGAGGCCCATGTAGTCCTTACCTTGGCAAGCTGGTTGCACTTCCCCTGATGTATCATGATGTGTTAAGTTTTTGCTTGAGCTGTTACGGAAGGCAGTTTTTGTCTGAGCTGCAACTTTAATGGAATACAGTGCGACGACAAGTGTGGACAAAAGCAGGTTTTTAATGTGAGACTGAGTTTGAGGGAAAGAATGTTTTTAATAGTCAGCTCTCTGTTTTTAATTATCGATCATTACGACATTGTGTCAAGGAAAAACTTAAATTGCATCTATAAAACTGCACATTTCTCTCAGTGCTAAACTAAATGCATGTTCCAAACTGATTAACTCGGTAGCTGAGGAGTGAGGTTAAGAACCATGACCTCCATCTGGGAGGCCCTCACTGCCCTATTAAAGCAGGTAGGGTAAATCATGGGACCTAATTGCTTTGCTTTGGCTTCATGTAGTGTGCACAGCTTTTATGACGGAGGGAACACCCTCTGTGGTACTGAAAGAAAACCCTGAAAATGTTCAACTACATATAAGGTGTAGTTGGAAAATGTATCTTCTTATATACATCTCAATAAGATTAGAGTTACTAAAGTCTGAGGGATAAACCTTGGAAGTAGACTTTGTTCAGGCTTATCATGTCTTGTGCGCTAGTAAGCTGAGGAGAAAGAGCAGTGTTAGCAAGGAGTGTGCCTCAGTTTAGACAGCAAATAGGTGTAATCAATGTCAGATGAGCAACCTGAGTCTTTTTGAAGAATGAGGAAAGGGAGTGAAACAAATCCGCCTTAGATAATCAGTTGACATTTTAAGGTTAGTTGAGACAAGACTGCTGTCGCCAGCAACCCCCAAGAGACAAATCATATCAAATAGTCTACCTGGAACTGCTGAGAATCTTCTAGTTTGAGTTAACACAGTCTTCCATAATGAGTCCAAGCTCTAAATGTGGTGCTAGTGGTGAAGTGATGAGTTAAGTCAAGACATTTGATTGTAAAATGATTCATTATTTAGGTAAAGATTAATGTATGTTTTACTTGAAGCTATTTTGATAGATTTAGATACATATAATAGAATATTCACAGTGTGGAATCTTGAATTTCATTTAATACAGTTAAGTGTTCAGTTGCCACGTAGGTGTCTAAATCAGTGATTGTTTTTTATTCACAGGGGATGAAGTTCTTGTAAAGCGAAGGCATCATTCTAGATTTTTTCTTTTCTGTTTAAATTTATGGTGCAACCAAATCTGAGCTATCCATCACTGTAGTGAAATACTGAATTAACATGTGAAAGGATTGTGTGAGAGCATCACGACTCTGTGAGACTCCTAAGTCATGGAAGTGTATTTGTGCCACAAATCCATTAAGAGGCCGTCTGATTTATATGTGCAGTTTTTCTCATGTATCACACTGTGAAGTACGTGCACAGAAAAACGGCACATTTTCTGAATGGACAAACACTGCGGGAAGTTTTGCCCAGCCATGTTTTGAGTGTAACATTATTGCTGTTGGCCCACATTCCCTCTATGACATATCTGAGTTCATGCATTAAGCAGATCCAAATCTAAATCCATGCTTATGGCTCTTCTATTTAAGGCCTTATACCACACATAAACATCTTCCTTATCTGGGCTGCTACACCTTCATTCACTAAAAATACTACAGTCCCACACTCCCATGCAAAATTGAAGCAAGGTGGTGCCTATACTTTCTATGCAGTTGTTTACATATACTGGTGACCTAAAGCCTTTAGTGATATTTTAGAGATCTTTAAACACAGGCCTTACCCAGTTCGCTTAGATAGACAGATAGCAGGTAAACACTGGTAGAGAGTAAACAAAGAAACAGGGTCAGGAATCTCCACGATTGTAAATTTTCACTTTGAAAAGCCGTGCAGATGTAATCTACAGCTGAGGGTGGAGCCATGTCTTGTGCTATAAAGACCATGTGAGAATCAACACAACGCACCTCCCACCTTTTCCCACTTGGTGTTAATGAAATTTGAAATGTCTGTTATGACAACTACAGCAATAGAATTATGGCCCGTCAGTACAAAGGAAAAGTCCTTTAAATACCATAACATAAGGATTACAGCACTCTCCCCGCAACCCTCCCCCTGAGGCCAAATCCACAAGGACAACACCAGAATGTGGGTCAACTTTGCCACAATACACAAGCTCACTGCTGGCAGTGCAGGTGGCAGTAAAAGGAGGCAGCCCGGCTCGTCATTATTCCAAATATTTCTCATCTGCATGCCCTCCTGTGAAGGGCTAACAGCAGGCTCCTATTTTTACTCCTCAGCAAAGTCTTTAGTCTATATCGGGTGTGAGTGTATGTGTGGGTGGGTGGCAGCGTGGAGGGTTAGAAACTGCCCTTTGGGGTTAAATGCCAGGCATTCTGGTATGTGTTGGCCTTTGTTACGCAGTAGTTATGTTTCCAAAATGTGATTTTAATGCCTGGGAATAACAACAGATGAGGATTAAATCCGAAAATGTGAGCTAAAAAGCAGCTTAGGAGTGTATCCTTAAAGAGAAATAGTTGTTTTTATAAATCAACAGTTTGTTATCAGTTCATCTCTGGGCTTGCCCCTTTACTGCTGCCCTCTCACTTATGATAGTAAATATATGAACTGTTATTGCAGTTGTTCACACGAGTGGTTCCAGTGGTCACTTTCTTCTTCTCAAGAGGTACAATAGTAGTCAGAATTAGCTATTATCTTACACTCTTATCACTGCTGACCAGACAGGCTATGACAGCATGCATTTTTGAGATGGAACCGACTGTTGACTCAATATTAACTTGTTGAATGAACAACTATATGACATATATATGACGTAAATGCAACGTGACTTCTATGTTTGCTCAAGGTGATCATCACTGATAACTTCCTGCTTAAGGGGCTGGTGAACTCATTCATACTTGTCGGATGGTCGAACAGCTTCGGAAACTCCCTCCCTCCACACCTTTTCCGAGGTTGAATTAGGAGGGGCTGTGCAAGACCTTTTCTGTAACTTTCCAAATCAGACAATCTGACATTTACACCCACTTCATACAGTGATTGGGCAGCTGTGTGGAGGTGAGAAAGTTGTCACGCTTGTTTACATCCCTGACATAACCATTTCAGTCGCTTTTAATGTGAACATCCACATGCAACACTATGAAGGCCTTCCAGGAGAGATTGTCTACAAATGTATGTATTATCCCTGCATTTAAATGACACCACATCTTCCCCCTCTCTATGATGGCTGGCTTTTCACTCCACATTCAGGTGTAGCCATTAGGAGCAACTGTAAACACTTTTAATTTCAGCGTATGAAATGAATTCATCGTATAAATCAACCTTTAGCCCCCTCTTTTCCTCTTCTTGTTGCAGGCCTAATTTGCTGGATACCACAAGCATATTGGCACACCTTTGCCCTAACTGTAATATTTCAGTATTGCCGAACCACATGTAGAAGCCACGAAACCACTGCCCCAGTAGTTTGGCACCACTGCTGATGTTCGGCTGTGATCTCTAATTATTGTTTGTGAGGGCTAAGTGCATATAATCCTACGGCAGCAAAGTAATGACTGACAAAGCATTGAAAACCACTATTACACTGGCCATGTCCCAGACCACAGCTTCTCTCCACAGCAGCTAAGCCAGGTTATATTTAGTGTAAAACTCCCTTCTCCCTCAGCAGGCACATAGCAGTCATTTGTAACGCCGTGGTTAACCATTGAACACAGTCGGCAGGGTGGTGACGGTGGTTTAAGTGCAAACGCAGCTTGGACTGGCGCAACTTGCACTCTGCTGTGATCCAGCTGTCATGAGTGTCACTTTATCGTTAGGTCCTAGTTGGCCAGAAGCCATCCTCACCTTTGAATAACATTTGAAATTTGTGGGTGGGTGTAGAGAATACAGTGCATGTTGAAACGAAAGGAGGCTGTGGTGTGAGGTCTAGTCTGAGAAACATTGTTAATCCTCCACTGTGGTGCACATGACTTAAGAATTGTAGATTCCCTTCTACCCAGTGTGTGTGGAGATGTGTGCGTGTGTGTAGAAGGCAAACCAACAGTAGCTCCCCAGGCTTTGTGGAGTGGGATTTGTGTCGCATTTAAATCAGACATTAGACATCATTGTGGAACAATATAAAATTCATTCATGGCACGCATGGCTTAACTTGTTTATTAGTGAGGTCTGGAAAAATGTGCCAAAATGAAAATCAAAACCTTTGTTACACAGTCTCTCTGCAGTGAAAAACAGTAAGCATGGATTTGTTTTCAAAGATTTAAATGCTAAATTCATATTCAGCATGGCACACAGCCGACCATGAAATGCTTTGCACTCTTATATAGCACTTCAAGCCTAAAGCTAAATACTTTGCACATTACTGTATTTTTTAGTAGCCCCTGTAGCCTATATTGCATTTCAGTCTAAATGATGCAGCAATCATCCCAAATGAACTATAATCACAAGCCAGGCACTGCCCTGTTTCAAACTGGGGGCATGGATGAGCAACTTGTCAGATGTAATCGTTAAACGGTCTAGTAGCCTTTGGGTGACAGGTCAGGAATCAGGAATCGATTAGCTGCCTGTCTGTGAGCACCTATAACCCAATCCATACCCCCTATTTGGTAGATGACTGATAGGACTGTGATTGCATTTTATTTCCAGACCAACTGCTACATTTTTTTGATTGAAATGCAATGAAGATGATCTGCTGAAGAAAAGCAACAGTGCACTTTGCATGGGCTTTGGTCATGTTAAAATCACAACACTAGTGGAATTGAATAAATCTGTGTAGATGATATTTCAGTGTGAGTTTAATAAGATTCTTAACCCAAATTCTGCATTCATTGCTTTTAAAACAAACCTCCGCTTGTCTTTATAGAGATGAATCAACATGAAAATAATGTAGTGAAGTTTTTGCATTTTATTTTTGTGTGTTTTACACACATCAATAATTAATGTTATGTGAATATTGCATTTGAATTATTGTATTTAAATGTGCCACAAATTTCCATAAATCTTTGCAATAAACCTAAACAATTTCTAAATCTGTTAGCCACATGCAGCAGTATTATAGAAGACTGTACTGCTCCCATTCTCACCTCTCTCCTTATCAGGAATATGTGTTGGACAGATGTGTGATATTCCTCAAAAAAGATGAGTGTATCAGAGCCTTTCATCACATTGCCCCTGAATCCAGCAGTAATCTCATGTCCGTCTCTGATGGTGCGAGTTTCCCTCTGCAAATAAAATCGCGGTCACAGTGTCATCTCAAAGCTGTGTCAGCCAACCATTAGCGCTGTCTGCGCCTCCCACCTAGCGCTGATGCTGCAGCTCCTCCTGGAATATCTGTTTTATTCTCTCCTTCCCATGGCTGTTAAATGCACACAAGCCTGTCTTTATGATGGCCCATGAATCGAGTCATTGTACTGGAGTGTTATAGAATATGGTCACTTGGCACCTCGTTCTACTTGATTCTCATGCCATATGGCCACAAGGTTGTAAAGTGTATCGCAGGCTGCTTGGGTGGTCCTAATGTTTGATAAAAGAGGAAAAAATACCAGCACTTGTCCCTGGATTCTCTTTCTCCAACATCTAGCCAAATGGTTGTTGGATATATTGTGTGTGTGCAGGTGGGGATGTGTTAGCAGGTAACCAGGTTCTTACACCTCTCCAGCACAGGGATTATTGCGGGCAGGGGAGACTGAAGGTGACAGAGTGCCGTCTAAATATAGTCTCATCTTTGAATGCTTGGTTTCCTGCTGCAGTTCTGTCTGTCTTCCCTCTCCTACTCATTTCTCTTCCCCTGGCATGGGAACAGCAGTAAAAGCACAGGGACCAGGGTGTTTGGGATTCCTGGCATGGCAGCACTGCTCCCTTTTAGCATCTGCAGAAAGAGGGATATGTTGTGTTCAGTGTGTGGTGTTGCCTCTTTGGCCCGGGTTTCACCTGTGGAACAGCCTCCTGAGTCGGGTTACGGGCTCTGACAGTGCCTCGCCTCCAGTGAAACCGAGATATCATCTCTCAAAAAGACTGAGGACCCAGTGTTGTCTGTCCGTCTTGTCTTTCACGGGCATGTTGTTGCATCTGTTGCCTCCCCCCCTCGTACCCCTCCTCACCAGACTGGAAAATACCAGCCAAATTGTCCAGATACTGTGAATCACTTTCTCCTCACTGGCACAGCATCTCCTTCCATGTGTTTTTATTTATGGAACTACAATTGTACCCCTTTTTGTAGCTTTACATAAAATCGCCAGGAATACAGAATTAGAGCAACTATTACAAACAGAGCAAAGCTGGTGCAATCATGTCTTTTATGTCTATGCAGAATATGGGCAAACATGTTGGAGCAGTAAATGATTCCACATGTTAAAGCTAAGTAATAAGACAGTACTTGGTTATTTCCTGTAATCACAAAAGCTTTCGGGGCAAGATTTTTCACTCAGTATGGTAGCTGGAGGCCATGTCAGTCACATCGTGGGAGCCCTGTCAGGTGTGATTAAACTTTCTGAAAATTTACAGTGATGTGGAGAAAACTGTCTTTCTCAGTCTTTTGTTATTATACTATCCCTTTGTTTGGGAAATTGCTAACAGATAATGATGTGTATTTTCCGGCTTGACATTAGTAAAACCACGCAGCCAGCCAGGTCCATTTGAGCCTACGACTGGTTATCTCGCACACCTGCCAAGCTTCAAGGTTGGTCCTCTTTCTAGGTGGCATAATTAAGACTTCCTGTGGGATTTTGTGTCTTTTCTCACCTGTGAAAACAGGGCATTAGTGGAGACTGGATAAACAGGTTGAGGACTCAGACTGGCTTTGTCTCTGTACCGCCGCTGGGGCTGAACACAGTATATTCTTAGCGCTAGTGTTTCTCTTGTGGCAGATTAAGGTGTCAGGTAGAATAATGGTCCAGACGGATTAGACGAGTTTGTGGATCCAGCTCAAACCTGTGCCCAAGTTTCATTATGGGTTTACGCTTTGATATCTCTTCTAAAAGTGTTACTTAAGGGAAAGAGGATGAATTAGGAGCAAAGAAAGAGAAGGTTAGTAGAGGTGGGGGTGAGAACATGAGAGGGAACATAACACAATTCAGTGGCCACTAGTCGACAAGCAGTCATTAGTTCAAGCCATTAGCTGACTAGTAGCTGCGTGTTTACAATATTAATTTAATTATTTAAATATATATATTTTTGTGGCATCAGAAAATGGTTTGAGTTCCAGGGCTGAGAAAGAATGTTATAAGTAACATTGTTAACACTGTGCTACATTACAGAGAAATACAAAACCATAATACTGAGCCTTTAAAATATACATTTTATCTTTAACAACAATGCTAATGGCAAAAGCATTAATGATTCTTAATGTGTCGGAACAACCAGCAAGGAGGCTAAGTAGCTATTAGGCTATTTAGATGTTTCAGATGATAAGTCATGTTTGAGGTGGATGAATGATGAGGTGAATCTTTGCATGCAGAGTTTGCTCAAAATGATTCCACACTTTGGATGATTTTGTGCCTGACAGTAAGAACTTTTTGGCTGGACCACAGGGACCATCACTGTGCCGAGTGTTGCCATGTGTCCCCACTTCATGTGTCTGTTGTTTCAAATTAAAAGCCCTCGAGTGTTTCATACACAGTCCAGTCATATATTAGGCTTTGACCCACTCTTGTTAACAGCGCAGCTCCCAAATGGAGTTTGAGAGTTTTTTTTCCCTGCGACTAATCGATCGATTAAAACTTGGCTGACTAAGACTCTTCTCATCGACTAACGTGGCCACATAGGTGAACAACTTTAAATTGAGCCACTACTATGAAATGCTCCTTTGTCTTCTCATCTGGATTCAATGTTGATTTGATCCCCTTTGACATTCAGCTACTCACACACAAACTGTGTCTCTTAGATCGGAAGTCAAGCAATTGTACTTGTTATTTGATGCATGAAAATGTGGATGATATTCAAGTTTTAGTCATCTCTTGGGCTTCAGCAGCCAGCCTGTCAAAGTACTCCCTTCAACCCCTGCATAACTCCTCCAGAATACTGTCTTCAACCTCCGCAAATTCTAGCGTATCACATCCCTCCCTCCACTCCCTCCACTGGCTGTCTGTAGCTGCTCGTATCAAGTTCAAAACCCAATGCTGCCATATCAGCCTTTGAAGGGATCTGCACCCCTCGTACTTCCATGCTGTGGATCCAGCCCTGCACACTGCCCCTCCGTGCTCTGCGTTAAGGTGCTCACTCTTTGCTACAGAATGCCAATCCATCACATGTTCACTCTTGTCCCTTTCTTTCAGTTCCCTAACGGTTTCCTCACTCCAGTCTGAACAAGAAGTACCTGATATCACCCATGTTTCTCTGAATCATATCTGCTTTCAACTCTTTTGCTCACTAGTTGCTTTGGAAAGACTTTCTTTCTGTGTCCTTAGATCTGATTTTGTTCATCTTGCACTACACTTCTTTCTTACAGAGACAGTTTGTGGTCAAAAGCATATAAGGAACATCTGATTTTTGCTCTCCATACTATTTGTTGTGGTAATTTTGTTGATCTTGGAATAGAAATTACTTAACTGTTGCACATATGGTATGTCCCTCTGGATAAGCATGTTAGCATTTAATGTAAATACAGATAATTTAAAGGTTATTACATTTCTTTATGCTAAATAAATTTAAATTTTTAACAAGTGGTAGGAATAACACATTGTACTCAAGTTTGCAGCTGTCATCATGACATAGTATGTATATGGTTGGTGTACTTCCTGGCCAATAGGAGTGCTAATGAAAGTTTGGTTAAAGACCATCTCCATGCTTCTGTAGATCCCTGAAGACGTTAAGTATATGGGAGTTTCTCAGAAAGGTCAAGTGGGAGGGCATGACCCCGACTGTGGAGGTCAAGGCCACTGCCCTCCTCTGATCTACAGCCTTAACATAATTTCTCACCCTCTGTCAGTGGGGTATTGAGTTTCAGATGTTTCTTGCTGCCTAAACTGCTGAAACTTTGACCCACTGATGTGACCTCTCTTAAATATGCCATGACTGATAGCCAAAATACACCAGGCACGGATGCGGTGTGAACACGTCTGCTGCAGCATGGCAGCAGTACGCGTCCATTATAATCAATTGAAGCTGCTACACTGACCACGAAAGCCGTGCACACCCGTGCGGGCATCTTTTTTTTTTCTCTACGCGTGGGTACACGGCCCTGCAACAGGTAAAAACTACATAGAACTGTGTAAGAAAACAAGTACAATCTGTTTAAATGATTAAAATAAATACCTCATTGTACCAGAGGCAATGTGTCGCAGCAGTGCAACACGAATGTTTATTTTTTTACATTGCTCATGAAAATAAATCAATCAATTCAATGTTTATCCATGTTCCTGGAGTTAAAACGATCAAGTTAATTAATGCAGTACCAGTTAATATAGCCTACATCTGTGCCTGGTATATTTCAGCTGTGAGACTGCACTGTATACTGTAAAATTAAAATGAAGCAGAAAACAATGTGTTTCCTTTAGAGAGCACGCACAGCTGTAGATGCATGTTGCAAGTACAGATGTTGTGCAGGGCAATCTGTTTAGCAGTAGCTGAGACAGAAACCTGTCACGTATGAATGGATTGTGAATTAGGCCCTGCAACAATGGAATAGTCGTAAAATTGAAATATGGTTTGAACTATTTGCTTGATGTTGTGGCAGCAAAAAAATGAATGATAAATGTTATTAACAGGATATTGCAAAGAACATTTTCACTTTGAAATTTAAAATTTTCTGACATCTTGGTGGGATGTGATGATTTAGTGTTTCAAATTAAACAGACCTTGTTAACATGCCACATATTGGGCAATGTAACATGTAATTGGTGAGCATTGGGAGTAGAAAGACGCATGGCTAGCATGTTTGGATCAGTTGCAATGTTCCAAGGTTTTTAGGCTTGACAGAAGATACACAGATTGATTTCAAAAGTTGCTTAAACCTTTATCATGCCTATGGTGGTGAAGCACTTTGCTGACATTTGGATGAGGAACATTTTTAAATATTTGGATTTCACAGAGCTTGAAATGTGTAGTGTACAAGAATAGAAGTCATGCATAAGCTAAATAAATCACAAATTGTTCTCTATATGATGTTTGTGGTTGCAATTAATCAGTGGTTAATCAGAGCAGCAGGCTGAATTGATTTGGCTGGATTACGTATCAGATCAAAGGACAAAACAAAGACTGATCGGAGCCAGACCTGGTGTAGAGTGGCTTTATATTACAATTTCAGAAAATTTAACCTACATGATAAAATACAGACACAGTTCAGCATTTTGACCTCATCTACTTGGTGTAACATTTGGAATCAACATTCAAAAGCTGCTAGTCAGTGTTTTGAACCAACATACTCAAAATCTATCCTTTAAACTCATTCATATGGTTTTGTTAGAAAGTACTGTGCAGGTTAGGTTTAGAATTCAGAAAGTTTATGTTATACTGATCATTAATTTGGAGTTCACTCAAGCATTTTAAGAGTAAACTGCAGTCAGCATTTCACCCAACCTTCCAGCCCCATCCTTTCAGCATGTTTGCCCCCTGCTTCCCACCTCCTCATCTGGTCAGTGATGAGGTCATATACTGCTCCTCTTTGGTAAGGGGAAATGAGGCTGTTTGGAAGACACACTGAAGAGTTTAGCCCATAAGAGCCTTTAGGCATAATACAATGCGTGCACTTTGATGCCTTTGTAGTGGCGTGGTTTTGAAATGCTGATTTGGAGATTTCCCTATTGCTGCCTCCTGCCTGTTGGTAGAGTAGGTGTTAATTGCAATGTGTGGGGATGGACTCTCGTTCACATCCATTGAGGCCTGGCCGGGGCCAGCGGTGACCCCCTGGCAGGCTGTTTTTGTCAACGACCCATCCTTTCAGGCCCCCTCCTGCGGCGGTGCCTCCTCTTGATTGGTGAAGGAGTGAAAAAGGGGGAACCCTGGCATGCAATTCCCCTTGTTGTTGTTGTTGTTTGGAGTCGCCCACACACTCTTCCCCGTGTGAAGGTCCTATAGCCACAGGCGTTTGTGTAGGTTTGCCTCTTATTCACAGAAGTTCATTCACATTCTGGGAGACCTGGGGGTGGGCGTCAAACTGGCATCAGGCCTTCTTTGTCAATGAATGCAGCGCACAGCATCCCGCAGGCCTTTCTCTGTGCTTCCTATAGATTCCTCGGTCCAGGTCCAAGGAGCAACACTGTGGAGCTGCAAAGGGAGGACAGCAGTTTAGAATGGAGGTGAAAAATGAGGTCCTTGGATGGAGGGAAAATGAAAGTCAAGAGGAGCATAGGAGACTGTTTACATCCTCCGTTCCAGCCTGGCATGCTGCCAAACCAACCAGTGGGCGATGTGTTGCAATATGAAAGCGCAGGGGATTATGAGTATCAGGGGGAATATTTGTGAAACTATTTGGTAATGTCCTAATGTTGCTCACTTTGTTCAATCACTCACCCCTCTTCTTTGATTATCTGATCTCCCTGCTTGTCTGAGCGAATGTACATGCTATTGAACTCTCCGAGTCCTCTTATTGTTTTGTAAATCTTAAAGCGAGAGAGGGTGGTGTCACTGTGCGCACTAATGTGTCCCTGTTTGACTTCTTAACGCAGTTGCTTGTTTTCCCGCTTATCCCTTCAATGGAGGGTTAATGAATACTTTATTGCCACTCTAGTGCATAGATCTTAGTGGCTGTATTTAATTTCCCCCCAGGGACGTCCTGTGGCGTTTCCCAGAGTTTTGGAGCAGCCTACTTTGCATTTCCTTTCTGTGAGAAGACAAACGGGCCTCAAGTCCAAGATGAACCACTCTGACAGAGGGAGGGCAAGACAGAGAAAAGAGGACAGAGAGAGGAAGAGAGGCAGGCAGAGTACAGGCTAGAATTTCACTTCTACTTCTTTGCCTCCAAGCTCTGAAACAAGTCCAAACTCTCTCATGGGCTACAGTGTGGATCAAGTTTTACCCCCACTCGTCTTCTCCCACCTTCCCATTTTGGACATGCTTATGTTTTATCATCCAGACAGCGAGGGTGCTCAGTGAGGAATAGAGTTGCAAAAAGTGCAGAAGGAGTTTGTTGGATGACTTTTCCAGGGCAAAAGTATTGCACACAAGCAGTTCCTATTATTAACTGTTGATTGTTGGAAATGTCTATATTCTGTCACTTAACTGGTGTTCAGCTCCACTGGTGTGTAATCAGGCAGCTATCCATACATTTGTCACTATTGTGGTTATATTTCTGATGCCTTCACTGCTACAATAAAGTTCCTAACTCCACCTCAGGTGGGTAATGACTGATATCATCATGCTCATAACTCTGTCAGACAGAGCTCAGTAATGCAGCTCAACTGTGACGAGTGTTTGCTATTTTAAAGTTGTAATTAAGTCAGTTAACCTCCCCTTTTCCATCACAGTGCACAACCAGAGAGGGGTTCCAGGGGGTCCCAGCGGCCACCTCTGTCACACGCTGGACCCTGTGGTGAGCGATGGCTTTTTAATGGAGGCCTCCCAGCTGAAAAAAGGCCCTAGCTAGTGGAACCAACCCGAGGGGATATTTAAAAGACTGGCAAAAGAGCAGTAATGAATAAGCAGCCCTTCCTGTTTTCTTAAATGTGGAAGCAGCATAGAGTAAAGGTAATTGATCGGAACTAATTAGCAGTGGAGAGATAAACGATGGTTAGGTGAGATGCGTCGCTTTTAATGACACACTGTGGGGATGGAATGCACTGTGGAATTAACTCTTCAGTGAGTCCGTTGAAGCTGCAAACCCACGTAAAGCTCAGTCATGTGTTTGTGTTTGTGGGTTAATCTCAAAGGCACTTTAGGACTCTCTAGTTGTGCTGGAGAGTGTGGAAATTGTTAGTGAATCAACTAAATTTTCCAACATAACATTCAAGTTGTTTTTCAGCTGCAATTAGTTTCTAAAAGTTTTCTTTTCCATAGGTGAAGTATTGCATTGGGGGAAAAAAAGCTGTTTTTGGAGTGTGTGTTTTGCTTGTACCTTTGACAGGTGCTTCAGACACTTGTTGCATGTCACAGTGTATGATCCTGCTGACTGTGGTCATCAGCAGTGACACAGGGACAGTGAGTGGTACTGTAGTGTACACTGTCCCATACGAGTCACTGTCCAGCATGACCAGCAATGGCAGAGAAGAAGAACAGACATTTTGTTTTGTTTCAAGATGAGAATAAATACTTTGTCTGCATCAAAAGACTTCCATAACTCAGAAGTAATTATGATGACTCCATTTATTATGATTTGCATGGCTGAAGGAAAAACATGAGTGTCTTCTGACTTTACTTAAAGCAAAAGTACAAGAAAGCCCAATAAAATTAAATCAACAAGGGACTATAAACCATGCAATCTTAAAATTATATGCTGTTTGAGTTGCATAATATCAGCATGCTATTTTCATCTCATATAGAATCCATCAAACCAAGTTCTGTCAAGTCCTAAAATAGCTTGAACATACAGGCACCAGGATCACTGATAGATGCAGCGATGAGTCTTTTCACAGCTGAGGCCAACCTCTTCCTCTTCCCCGTTCTTAGTTTAACACGTCCCCAATTCTCTCTCTTAGCAACATGCTTCAGCTGCCTGACAATGGTTTTCTCTTGAGATGTCAAGAAAATTCACTTTCATCTGTGAATCAGAGGGGAAGTCTGAACCAGCTACGAAAAGAGCTGTCATGACACCGGACAATCACTGACACACCTGATAGTTTACCTGTCAGAGAGTTTCCTCTCCTTTTTAATTTTCCTTTATAATTTGCAAGTTTATTGTGATGGAAGCTTTCATGTCCTATTAAATGTGTGTCGACATCGTATGGACATTATTATTCTTTTTGTCTCAGTGGTTTGTGTCTCACACAAGGTCTTCTGTGAATACACAGTAAATCTCATTTAATTAAATGATATATCCAGAGGAGATATACCTCTATGTTTTTACCATCTCTGATGTGGCACACAATTGATTTCATCAGGAATTAGGATTGGCAAGAGATGAATGTTATGAAGTGCAACTGTTAAGGCTCCATTTCAGTGGAACTTGAAGCCGTAGCCTTGGTTCCGACTTCATCCCTCACACGCTTGTTAGGAAATAAAAAGGCCTTGAGGTTGATTGTGATAAATATCATCTGAAAAAAACGAGTCATTGCCAGCAATATATCATTGTTAACCTCAGTGGGCTGTGGAGTGAGTGGATATGTATCACTTATCTCTCCTTCGTGTCAGGATAACCACTTGAAAAAACTGCTGTTATATAAAGCTACGTATTATCTTATCCTGAGAATAAAGAGTGAAATGAGTATATAATAATGTGCACATGTAGAAATGTTAACTCATTGTATGCATGATAATACTACAGTGAGTGTTCCCAGATCTTTTGTTTTTCTTGTACATAGCAGCTCACCCACATTATTTTGCTGCCAAACCCAAGTGTGGACTATTTAATAGTGAAATGGATAATATACTGCATGTCATAAAATATAATGCCACCATTACATGTCTTTGTAACTTAACTACTGCATGTACTTTACTGCTGACCATAATACAAACCATGATGTAGTTGGGTTTTTTCCAGATTCTTAAATGTTTTTGTCATATTTCCAAGACTTGAAACTTGTTAGAGATCATGTCATCTTCAATTTTTGTCAAATTTATCGTTGCGTACAAATACAGTTGAGAGTTAAGAACTGACTTCTGAACAGCAAACTTCAAGAAGCTATCAAATTCACATCTCAAAGCCTGTGTTGGCATATAGTTTGGCTTATGGGAGGTTGGAAGTTAGAGGTTTTATGAAAAATGAGCTTGACGTTCACTGTAATAATTCCAAGCAAATATCAAGCGTATGCAATTTAACTTTCATACAGAAATGAATGAGAGGTAGACAAAAAGCATTTTACAACCTGTTGTGTGTTTTGGAAAACGCTCAGCAGGTATCTAACATCTATCTGATTAGTAGTTAATGAGATAAAATATACAAGAGCACTGGCATGACTCTCTAATGATAATGTACATCAATTAATCTCCCAGTATTCCCAGTGGTGATATACAGCTGTTAATCGCACATTATTCTCAAATATTGTCTTTGCAGTGAACTCTCTCTCTGGCTGAGATACAAGCCATACATCTCTGATGAATACTCGACATTCTCAAGATAAACTCGCCTGGGGAAACAGATTACTCTCTCCTCACACAGAGGTTCCAGAAGAGCTCTGTTTTGACTTGTCTGGCTTAATTGCTGTGTCAATTAAAATGTTTTTCAGAAACATCATGTGGGCAGGGCAGGGGCCGGGAGAATCGCAAGAGGCTCCGTCTTGTTCACAGCTGTGCATTGCCTCCAGTGTTGATGCAGAGAGAGTGAGAGAAAGTGAGGCAGAGTTGTTCGGGTGCTAAAGCAGTGAGCAGCCAAACACAAGCGTGAGGTGTGCATTCTCGTCCAAATCAGATGAAAATATTACACCGAGATAAAAGGAACCAAGAGGCACCTTTATCAAGATAATGTACAAAAGTGAGATGAAGCTAAGCTGGAAGTGCTGGTGATGCAGTGAGTGTAGATCCAAAGTCAAGTAAGATGGACTTTTGAGGAAATTGTGAGAGATGGAGCAGTTTTCAAAAAATGAATAATTAGATGAACAGAGTAAGGGACTTAAACACAAGGAAAGCATGTGGCAGTTGCCTTTACAATCTAACTTTGAGCCTGCTCATTGAAATTGGTGCAAATGTTATCACCAAGGCTCTCTGTGTATACTGTGCATCAATGGGGCCAATGATAACATGCCATGTTAACTGCTAACACATTGGAGCTGAGTTTTGTTCTGTTTGGCAAAGTGTAAGAAATATATTAATGTTGTTCCGTTTCGGACAAGAAGGACTCGACCCACAATGGGTTTCTTACCAAATTGAGGTTTAATTTGAAGTTGCTGCAGGGCCACAAAAGAGTGTGAGAACGAAATACTTCCCTGCACAGTGAGGTTTGCTGGGTCTTTGGTTCTTCATAGATACTAAGGCAGTGTTCAGACCAATATTAGTACTGCAATAAAAATAGATCATTCATGGCAACAAGACCATTGCACATTGCAGAGCTCGTCAAGCAAGAACGCTTTATCTGGGTCAACCTTTGTCACTAAACAATCCGACAACGCACTGCATTGGCCAGTTAAATATGTGCAAACACACATTTCTGACATGTTCTGCCGTTTACCTCATGATAGTTGAGATGGAGGATAAAATGAATGCCATCTTTGTGGATAACTGTCCAGAGTTGCAATGCTTTGTCTTACAAAGCACTGTGTGGTGTTTTTGCATCGGATCAGCCTTTAAAATCATGGTCTATTACTCAAACTGGACTTGTATTTAATCTTCTCAATACCTGTAGCAACCTGCCTCAACCAACATAGACCCTTGCGTTTTTTAACACCATGCTATTTTCGGTCCGAACACCCACTAAGGTCTCACTAAAGAGGAGCCCTCAAGGTCCGTCATAGCAGAACATTGCCTCAAACCAGGATAAAGTAGACATTACTGCAATTATCTCAGTTACATGGGGCCCTGAAAATGCTTACCCTCTCCTATACATTTTTTCATTTTCCTCCTCTGGCTCTTATTTGTCTGTCATTTGTGTTGCATGGATAAACAGATAAATCAATTCTAGAAGTGTATAGTTTCCAGTCTATGAAGTAAACAAGTGAGTGCCTTCTCACTGAAAAAAACTTTTGGTCCTGGGATGCCACCTCCCCACTGGTGTCTTGTCTCAATCATCTAGGAATTCACTCTGAACAAAAGCTGTATTTTAACCACTTTGCAATCTATACTTCCGGCCTCTCCCCCAGCTCATTACCCACTGCCAGAACTGCTCATGAGGAGGGCTGCAAGGTCACAGAGTAGGATATCCTGCCTGTCAGTCAAACGTCAGGGCTGTCAGGTGTGTCTCGCTGTTGCAGATTTAAACTCAAGTGAGGAAAGACTGACTGGTCATTAAAATCTCACAGGGAGGCCGAGTTTTGATTCTGTCAAAGTTCAGTATACTTCCACAGCTGTCAAGCTGTCTGTAAGTCTGCTGCCATTTGTGGATGTCACCTGAGGCACGACTAAGTCGAGAGAACATGTTTCCTCTTGGTTAATGAGGAAGAGGGATAATGATTGGGGGGTGGGGGGCAAAGATGAGGAGGTGTGGGAGAGATGTGATTGACTTTTCTTTTCTTAAGTGTTTTGTTTTTGTAGACTCTCTAGGCTTCTGTCACAGTGCTGACCCCAGGTCATATGGGATTAATATTGTGACCAGAGGATGAATGCAGAGGACTTTGATTAAATTTAGAGTTTCCTGCCTCAGAGTAGATGAACCACAGGATTTAGAACAGTTTTAAAGGAAATATATACTGGGGCTACCAATACTTCCTCTCATTCTGGTGACCCTGAAGGAATATGTAATGGAAAATTAGTGAATGAAGTCAATGGAGAATGATTTGAGTGACATTCCAGGTGGAAAGGATCTTTATGAGCTTGCCTACAATGTTTGTAGATATTTGTTGCAGTTCTGTGACTAAAATATTTTCTCTCTGTAACCTAGGTAGCACCAGACAGCCATGTATTGCAGTACAACACTTGTTTGGTCCATTTAGACTTTTCATTTACTTCTCCTGTCAGCCTTCTGCTCTCCTCCCACTTACTCCCTGCTGCGTTCTGCTGCAGCCTGAAAAGTTATAAATGACTGTGGATTTGGGAGCCTTTTGTGTGGGGGAGTCCCTTTGTAAACTTCAAATGTTTGGGGTCAAAGCAAGGCTATCATGCAAGGAGAAGAGTTATGAATGTGTGAATTGCAACTTTGTTATTAAGATGATAAAAGGAAGTCCTAGAGCTATAGTCTATCATACTACCCCAACTAACAACAGAAAGGTTGTTAGAGGGAGTGTGGACCTGTCAAATAAGGAGGACGAGTGTTCAGAGAGACATAAAGCTTTTTTCCCACCTGGCTGTGGTGCAACACTACTGGAAAGCAGCAGCACTGACCTCTAAGTGCACTCAGTCTCTTGAAGAGATTGCAGCTTGTGACAGACCATGATGCTGCCCCATTAGCTGAGATAAGGCAGGCAGGGATTGAGAAGCTCAGATCAATGAGTCATTATGGGGAGTGCAGAGATCTGGCCACAAACGCTGCCAGAGCCAGAGCGGGATGCTTATAGTCATGGCTTAGCGGCAACGCAGCCCAGCAATCCCTCAGCCGCTTCCCACCAACCTGCAGTGAGGCCATCCTGGTAGAAAAACCCAGCAGGATTTTCTCTGGATTAACAGTTGATTCCATGTCAAATATGCTATCCAGGAATAATGACACAGGGCATCAACCTTTTCACCTGACACTCTTCAGATTGCCAGAGCAGCCAGTAGGTTTATTAGCATTACGTGGTTTACTTTAAGTCCCATTTATGGATTCTGCTTTTCGGTGGAATGTAGCGGTTACCCCCTGGGCTCAGTTGTTCTTTCATGTGAAAAGAGGATTTAGCTTTTATTCAAAAGATAACTGTCTGGTAAAAGAAAGATACTTAACAGGTGTTTTCATGCAGCTAAGAAAAGTGATAAAAGGTTTTAAAGGATTTTGGTGTATTACAATGAAAGGTCTTTATTTTGATAGTTTTGGCCACTATTCCCATAAGTTACGATAACATTTTTCTCAAGTAATTGTTGAAATCTGGGAAAAGGATTACATTGCTACAACATCTGACAGGGCAAGAAACGAACTGTCAGCCACTCAGACTGATTGTAAACTGAGATTGTAAATTGAGATTATCTAAAACCTTTTAAGTAGTGGTAAACTGAAAGTGAGCACAGCCAAGATATGTGTAATAATCACACTTTGGACTGTAAAATGGCACACAACTGTGCACAAAGTTGGTCTGTAAAGTGTGAAGGATGTTAATAACAGACAGTTTGGGTAATACTGCAAGTTTAACCGGTTTTCTCTTCCAAATAAGTTTAGCTTGCCTGGGGGTGTGCTTACAACCTTGTCTGACTGTTTGACCATCTTGACAAGCTTTTCCTAACAGGAAGATCATTGTTGACCTCTCTCTGTGGCTCTGACTATTTGTTTAGTGCTTATAATGAACAGGAAATGTATGAAGTGGTCTTAACAGCGACAAGTAGGCAGACAATGGACACATGTTTGTATTATTCTTACAACTGATCCGTAATGTCCCTGTATTGGTAGTAAACAGCAAGATAGATGCAAGAATGTGTCTGTTTTAGGAATCTGTTGGTGGAGTTTGATGTTGTGCACTGAAAATGCCCTTTCTTCCTTGAGGCTCAATATGTTCCTTTAATAGCCACTCATCTGTGTTACTGTCTGACTACATTTTGGTTGATATTGATCTAACATGAAAGGGGAGCCCTTAAGTGAATGTATAAAAAGTCCTGCTAATCAATGATTGACAGTTGGTATTTCCCTCATCAAGGTCACTTTGCCAATTTCAGTGCATAGCAGAGCTGCAGGGCAATCAAGTGATGAGTGAGAAGGAGGGTTTGTTTTGTCTCTACAGATTCTGACTTACCAGAGGGAGGTCAAGCTGAGAGAACGACTTTCAATCACAGTGGTACTTCAGCTTCAAGAGCAGGACAGAACATGGCTGAAAGGAGAAACTGGGAAAATCAATCTTTGTGCCACAAACGTATCTGCACCCGGCTAGACATAAGGCTGATGGGATGGGCTTTTTCAGTCTGTCATTACAGCTACCACAGTCCATCTGGGACACAACCACAGTGCTGGCACTTTGCAGTAAAATCTAGTCAGAATGAGCAAATTACTTTTGAGTGTGTTTTTGTCAGCCATTTGATTCGTGTAATGTATACACAGTGTTGAAAAGAAGATGTATGGTCCAGCAGTTAGAGTTCTGCCAATACAACCTGTGGAGTGGCATTTCACCCACAAAACGTACTAAATATCACTGTTTAACCTGGTTGCACCTGAATTTGCCAGATACATTTTGACAAGTACCTTTACTTTTGACGTGTTGAAATAGAAGCTAGTCCACTAAATGAGGTCCTGCTGGGCTGTCAGCGAAGTAAGACCCATCGAGTTGCTCACTTATGACCTCCTTATATAAGATTACATGTCTGTATTGCTCCTTGGTCAGAGTATTGCTGGTGCAGACAGGCAGCAGAGTTTTGTTCGTAAAGATCCCTTAACTCTTTAGGTTAATTCTGTTGGGAGTGTGAGAAAAAAAGGAGAAGCCCCCCTTGATTTAGAAAGCATATTGCCTGAGTTGGGAAAGAAATGAAGTGTTTATGGTGGGGCAAAAAGAGGCCATACTAGGGGGGTTTGAAGGAAGAGAATGAGGATGCTTTGGCTGTCTGTATCATCTTTTCTCTCCAAGGGCTGAGATTTTGGTCAGCATTGCCAAAGCAAACACCTCCATATTACACCTCAGAGGGACCAATAAGAACCTTTCACACGCTTCTTGCTTTCGTTCGTTCTGTGCCGTCCATCTGGAATGACCTCAGTCTTATTTTCAGAGCACGTTTTGCATGTGTAGAGGAACTGCCGTAATGCACACTTTCAATTTGTATCCATTACAGCGTTGTTGCAGTTCATGATTACATTGTGTTTAAATTTCTCCAGCTGCCGCATGTCTAAACCATCACGAGCCACACTTGTTGTGTGCGAGCTACTTGACCTGTGTGTGCGTGTGTATATTTGCATGCTATACATATTATCTGTACGTGTGTGAGAAACAGAGGGATGAGGCCCAAGAAGGCATGTCATCAGCCTGAAGCACACACACACACATCTCTTTCTCACCCACTCTGTCTGCTTCTCTCTCTATCCATCTCCTGTAGTTATCAGGCTGATTTTATCACCCTGTTAGCTGCGGGGAGATTACCAGTGACAAACTGGGATGGCTAAATCGGCTTGGTAAACTCGCTGACCCTGCAACCCCCCCACCCCCCTTTATCCACTATCTGCCTAACACCACCTTACATGGGCATAGAACATAGTCTGCCAAAATAACAGCCTTAACACAGATAAAGCTCAGAGGAACTATCCAGGTGAAGACTGAATATAAATCATGAATGCCCAAATAACTGAATCAGGACACATTATTCACTCATATAGTGCCAATTACTTTGAATGGGAAAAATAAAATGGATTAAGTTGTTTGTTTTAATAACCATATTCTAAATGTCAAGTTTGAGAGTTAGGGAGTATATGTAGGTAATGACATGTTAATGTTCCAAAACTCTGGATTGTACTTTTGTGTTTGGTCTTAACATCAACTGAAACAGAACCAGTGAAAGACTCAGAAACATAAATTGGTCAGTTGAGGACAACCTCTCCCACCAGATTGATTCCTCTTGTCTTAAGGGAACCTATTATCTCGTTCTGACTCAGAAAGAGGATAAGAGTGTAGAGGCTTAGAAGGCTCTTTAAAACGAACAGCAGGCTTATACCATCAGAGGGCACGATGGAATCAGTGACTTTTACTCTTCACTGTATTGTAGCCACAGGACAGGTCTCCTTTAGTGGCTGCAGAACTGTGCTGGTTCATAAGGGGTTAGCCCTGTGACCCTGCATTCCCATGGGAGCATGCGTTAGGGATGCAGGCAGGCCATTTAGGACTTCCCCTGGCTGACAAGCCCAGCAAGGCAGCGGCAGCCGAAAACACAAAGCTGTTTATAAAAGGCTAATCACCTTCATTTCAGATGAGCGCCCTTTGAATAGCGAAAGTAAGTGATGAGGCAAAATGCAATGACTGTGCTGACATACACATGGAAAAATGGGATTTGTCTTCTAAGCCCACTTCCTGTCCCCAAGGCCTGGGAATCAGGGGCACATCGGAACTCACTGATTGTCTGCCTCAGTTCAAAGAAGGGATGAATGAGAGAGATGTCCCATCAGCCTCCTGCTTTCATCAACATCATATGCCTCATGGCAAACATGACTGATGATCATCCAGAGAAGCTCTACATCAAAAATAAAATGGTAAAGGCTTCCTTCTCCTAACAAAACATCCCTAAAAATGAAACTCAGGCCAAACACAACTTGTCCTTAACCCTGCCCCCACCAAGGAACAGGAAGATAAGCGCTGAGGTGGCACCTCATGCACATACCCAGGGTGAGGGAACAGCAGGAGCCTGGTGGGAGGAAGAAACCTGGAGCAGAGCCACAATGGCTGCTGTCACAATCTGTCCTGCTTTCCTGTCATTCTCAGGAAGGGGCTGGAACAACTGGACTCCCACACTGTGACCCCACACTGCTTCAACAAATAAGGCATTCATAACCACAGGGCATGATAGTGGGTCACTGGTGTCAGATACATTAGGTTTCTATATCCTGTGTCTGTTCAATTGTAAATCTTCCACTGGCCTGTCAGGATGCACCTGAGAAACACAGTGATGTATTGTCTCATTGAGACATTTTCAGCACTGCCTGTCACAGTTTTTTCAGTGGTGGGTTTTAATTTGCTGTTTTTTTTTTCTCAGGAGAAGAAGTTACTCCATTGATACAAATAAAATATCAGTTACTTTCCCTCTTCGGATGAAAACTACTTGGAAATACCCAATGGCAAATCTGCACAGGATGCTGACTCAGTTTATCAGAGCACAGCTTGGAAAACAGTTCACATGAGATTAATAACAAAAAGGAAAACTGAAAACCTTAACTGGAAGTCAGCCAGTGGCACCTTAAACCTGCCTTTTTGAGGCAATCTGTTGTGTCTGACAGTTGACATTGACATAAGATATTCTTTGTCACACTAGAAAGATCACAAAGACCAATATTTAATAATATTTAAAAGTGAGAATGTCATTTATGATGATAAGTAAAAAAAAATGTAATGGAAACCCCTGAGCAAGTTCTCACAGAGCTGACAGATCCGCTGTAGATCCAGCTATTGAAAAATCACTTTGTAGCTGAAATTTGACAACAGCTGTCCGTAAGTTGGAATGCAACTGAACTTAGACTCATTGAGGGTGGATTAATTTAGCTTCAATAGGGCTACTGTCATTTAAAAATCTTTCAAACTCTCTCCCATGTCTCGTCTAGTTCTGTTTTTTGGTTAAGCAGAACAAGGATTCAGTATTTTCCCCAACAGCCTGAGTTAAAGCCCTCTCCATTTTCCAGTTTTAACACTGAGCAAGAGAGAGATCCATCTTCATTACAACAAGGCTGTTCTGGTCTCATAGCTGTGTTTCTTACCCAGACAGCAGAACCAGAGATGGCCAAGTGTCTCTCTGCCTCTGAGTGTGTCCAGTATGTGGGGATTATACTCTGACATGAAGCTGAGACATACCAGGTTAAGATAAGTGAGGCTAAAGGTAACAGGGCTCTTTCAGTCACGGCTTTATGTTTAGTCTTTGTGGCTGCTCCTCAAAGGTCTTCTGCTAACTCTGATACAAACACTTCAGTGCATACTTGCCAGCTACCTTCTCTGGCGTCTGTACTAAATCAGCATTAAAATTAATTTACCATGCTAAATGTATTCAGGAAACCAGAAAGTATGCACATAACTGTGGCTAGACAGATACCATATACCAGTGATTCATTGGTTCACAGGGTGTAGTAATTCATAGTCTTAGTGCATGTGGTTCTCCGCTGAGCTGGAACTCTGGGCTGGGAAGTGTTAGAGTGATGGCAGAGAGGTTACAACACTGAGCTCAGTGAGTCTTGCTCGATATACACTCTCCCTCTTTCCTTTATTGCTGTTGAACACAGGCTCATTGCGATTCTGGACAAGCCATCCAGTAATGCCACTTTACCCCAGGCAATCCCTGTTTCCTGATTCTACTCAGGCTGAGGAGAGATAACCCTGACCCTGAGCTAATCCCAGATTAAACCAGAACATAAAGCGCTGCCACTGCTGCCCAGCGACCTCTGACCTCCTCATGTCTCCTGGCTCAGACTGCAGTAGTCCTGCTGACCAACACTTGCAAAAGCAGGTTTTATCCAAGAGCATCCAGACCAGGTTTGAGAATTCTTCCATTTAAAAGAAGAATGAAAGATCTAAGATTACTGTAGACAGAGGCAGCAGCCATTTACTAGTGGTAGAGTCTCCTGTGATTGACAATGCAATTGATTCACATCAACAGTCCGTATGTGGAGGTTGCAGGAATTGACACGCGGGATGGGAACAGGGCAAGATGTGTCACTGTTGAGGTAGAGACGGTTAATAAAGCACATGTCTGTTAAAACAGAGCCGTGTTTGTGCAGATGTATGCGATTAGATCAAGACTCTCCTGGGAGGATCTCCTTCCCTTCTAGTTCTCCACATTTCACATCCTCCTCAGCTGGATCTCTACTTACATTTTTGCTATATGGAAAGAGAAAGGTGCTCATTTGCTTGGAGCAAATGCGGGTCCAATTATTGACTTCAGATGTATCAGAGGTCCTAGTCTGACACCTAAACAAGGTGAAAATTAAAAGGAGAGATGGTTATGTCTTTTGTGATATGAGTAATATAAGCTTTGGACACGGATTTCTTCTTTGATGTTGTTCAACCAATTCTGTACTAGAGCACACATCTGTCTGCTGTTACAAGAGTTTACATGAAAATGGAGACAAATGTCCCCACATCCGCCCCCGCTCCCTCACCCTCTCTGCCTGTCCATCAGCACGCTGGGCTTGGCAGGCAACAGGAGAGGGGCTTAGGTGATGGGAGCCAGAGGCCCTGTGATAAGGCCATCTCTCCGCATGAGAGCTCATCAGAGCTGACAGTGAATACAAATTGGTGCCATTAGCAAAGGGGGGAGAGTGGATGGAGGAGGGGCGGGGCACTACAGTGGCTCCTAATTATAGAGCGGGTGAGCCCCCCAGGTCGGCAGGGGAGTGGCGGGGCACAGGGGGTGCAATGGTAACGAGGTGGCGACGGTGGTAAACAGTGAGGTGTCACGTCTCACACTGACACAGAGCATCAAGGTGCAACTTCTGGATACGATGAGGTCAGAAGCGTTGGTTAATGATGTGTGATATGGGAGCGCTTTTACTGCATATCTATTATGAGGGATCACATTTAACATGTGTTGAGACAAAAGAGGGTCACACATTTTCCCTAGTGAGGGAGCTAACAGCAACAGAATACAAACAACATGCTATGAATAGCCAAGTAGCTTCTCTTTATTGTGGTTTAACGGTTGGTAAATCCTAGCAGGGAGTAAAATCAAATTCACTTAATGATTATTTTGTGTGTTTCTGGTCTTAATGACATCTTAATTTGATGTAAAGTGAGAATGAGGCAACACATTTGATCATATTTATCATTGTTCTGTTTTCAGGATTCAGTTTGCATTATCAAAGTGCATGGTGTCCGAATGTGGCGTCAGGTGTTTCTAGGATGACAAATAGTAGACCAATCACAGCCTTTGAATGCATAGAAAAGCACTTTGTTACTATAATGAAGGTTTAACCAGGCATTAAAGCAGAAAACTTTCAAGAAATAATTTTACACAGGAAATCAGGATAACTTTGTTTAGTTTTTATTCCATCATCTGCCATGCTTTTGTGTAAGCTACTGTCGATGACCTCAGACAGGGATTCTCTGCATTGTTTTCCTTAAGGTGTCAGTCTGCTTCAACCAAAGTGCTTGTCAAATGGTCAAACTTTGTCTGAAACCCCTTTCCCCAACACCTTACTGATGTTAGACGTGGGTGGGGCTGCATCCGACAATGTATAAACATTTTTGCCTTAAGATGTAGTCAGACGACAGGTTGAACGAGGTTGCTTTGAGTATACTCTGCCCTTAAAGGTTGTAACCTCACACAAAGAGGTCAAGAAATTCATTGCTTAATTTGAAAAATGTTGCCTACATAGAGTAATAGTAATAGTTACTTGAAAAGTAAAACTGTTTTCCTACAAATTTACAATAAAAGAATTTTATTTCCCTTAAATTGATACAGCTTATCATGACCAGTAATGACGGTCACGGTAAAATAAACAGTGTTTACAGTTTTGCAACTGTGCAGAGTAGTGTTGTAATACCGTTGTTTGTGTCATGCCTTGTTAATTCCACCAAGTTTGAAGTATGCTGATAGTGAACAAAGTTGGTTGTGTGGATGCTTTGTACATATGGGCCAGGTGTTTGCACAAACATGCTGTTATGTCTGTGTTTTCCTTCCTAGCAGCACGCTGCAGAGCCTGTCTCTCCACCAAGATGCAGACACACACAGAGAGTTGATGCAGCGAAGCTTGAGCATGTCGCTGAGAACACATCACAAAAGATTACCATTCCTTTGTGGACCAGGCTCTTTGGTATTACCAGTGGGTCAGATCATATCTCTGGATCCTGTGCCCTTGCATATTTGTTATCTGGTGAATGACGCGTCCTATCTGATGTGACACAGTGGCCGAGCCTCTGACCGCTTTTATTATCCTCCGTCCCACAGAGTGACTAAGCCGAGGCGAGCAGCTGCTGCGTTCTCATGCTGTTATCGTTCCTTTTCATTTAGCAGCGCAGCTAACCTCATACCCAGTCTCCAGTAATCACACAGGCATTCTTTAACAACTGTGTCACTTCTCTACTGGCTTTGAAGCATGCAGCGCTCACAAACCCAAATAACTCATGTAAATGTTTGACATGAAGACAGTTTGTGTTGAAAGAAACTGTTGAAGGAGAGTGAGGGAAGGCGCAGTGGGTCCAGAGAGCCACTGATTAAAAGTGACTCTGCTAACAAGATAGCAGCGCAGGTGCCAGTTCAGCCTTCCAGTGGCCACACACTTGTCCAAATGGAGGAGAAGTTCTTTAATCTTCATGGTAATGTGTTCAGCGATTGCCCCTATATTAAGTACTTCCTTACCATGCAGATACAGGAAATCACTGTGAGAAAGATTTGCTAGATCAAGATAACACAGAGAACACAACCGTTCTCAGATACAGATACCTGGATATGAGCCAACTCCATTACAATTGTGTAAATTCACAGATATTTTTTTTAAAATAATGTATTCAGTGAAATAATTTGAAAATGATTTGTCATGTGTTGTGATAGGTACAGTGTACAAGAAGATTCTTGTACTTTTGTGTGCTTTTTACAGCTTTTTCAGGACACTTTATAATGAGGTGCTAATTAATTTACACCCAATGGTTAAATGCCACACAGCAAGGTCAATAGTTATATATTAAACTTAAAGAGCAGATTGCTCAAAAAAACATGAATTCATTAAGTAAACAGTAATTTTCCCAACTTGCAATCAGTCCAAAACATCATCGAGAGAAAGGCCAAGAATATTCTTAGACTCTGAACAGTTGGCATGTTTGCAATAGATAAGTAAACAGAAATCTGCTGAAGCAACATTAGAAGGCCACGTTACCGTAGGATGAAGACAGATTGACACAGTCCTCCCAGATCACACAGCAGATAGCAGCTGTCCGTGTGCTCAACCTCAGCCCTGATTCTCAGATTCATCTCCACTTTCCTGGCAAACATAACAAACATTAACTGTGCCAGAGAAAACAAATGTACCTTTATGCAGACACTTCATAAATAGTTCAGTGACTAAGACACATATGAATTAATGAAAAAGTCTGTCATTTCCTTACCTAAGTCTCTTAAACCTGTGGCACTGTCGCTTATGGCGTCTCAACTCATTACTGCACCTTGTTAAAAGCTGACCCAACCGCCAACAAGGCCACCATGCTATTTTCCAAAAAATGTCTCTGAAGCTATTTTGTGCAGAGTTCCATCACTGCTGTTGAAATGAAGTGTGCCTTCTGAAGAGTAATAAGACTGTCTTAACCGGAGTTTTCCTCCTCTGCATTGACAGCATTCAAAATATTTGGCTGGGATTCCTGACAAGTGTTGCCTTTGATGTGTGAGAGCATGCCACCTCTCCCGCCCCCTCTTAAACACCCTAATTATCACTCCTGCCACTCCGGTGTGTGTGAACTAACACACCTCTTTCTGACGGGTTGGAAAGTGCCTCAGGACACTACTCAGGTAGAGCAGCTTATCTGTGATGTGCCAGGGGCTAACAGGGTATTTCTGTCACATTATAACACAACATTAGAATACTGAATCAAGCATTAAACACAACATTTTTCTGTTTTGTGCTGTTTCAGTCCAATTGTTGATAGCTTGTGTGTTCCAGCTCTAATACTTGATCTTGAACACTGATCTTTCTGTGATCCCTGGACAGAAGGACGGCCTGATGCAGTGGCTGCAGTTTCTAATTATCAGCCACACGTTCCACAGGGGAAAACCACAGACCTGTGAATTGAGCAGGTGATTGCTACACACTTCGCTCCACATTGCTCCCTTCCTGTGCAGTGTCAAAGCAACAGAGCGCAAACTTTTGTCTCTTCCCATCACCATCCCCCATCCTCTTTACCTTCAGTTGTGCTCTACAGGGAGTAGTGCCGGCTTCAAGCAGCAACACGCTCTGCTCTGTCATTGGCAGCGGCCTGCAGTTTTAATTTACCCAATTTGAAACCAGAGAAATATGTAGTGGGTGGAACACCCATATCAGTGTCATGTAGCGAGTGTGCTCTGCGCCGTCAATTGCTAGGATGTGTATACTGCCTTTTAATTCTCCAACTCTCCTTCTCACTCTGTGGATATTTTGTTTAAACACAGTCCAGAGTTTTCCATGATCCATTCACTTGCCTGATGCTTCTTGTAGATTTGCCAGGAAAGTTATGAGTGGGATGGGCTGTGTACTGCTAAGTCACAGTGGATGCAGTAATCGTTCCTTAATGAGAGGAAGCTCTAATGTTACCGAGGCACACAGTGGAGTAGGACGCATTAACAGCTGAATATGATACATAAAATCCAGTCTTCCTCTTTCCCTTGTGTGACAGCATGGGGGGAAATCATTTCATATAAGACACAGTTTGCCATGTGTGCTTTCTTATTTCTGGAGATGTGATCTTGACAGTGTACTACATGCCAGTGAAATTTTCCTGTCCAAACATATTTCCAAAGTAAACTCGGCCCGTGGGCTATTAATTTGAGATGGAGTGATATGCTATAACATGTAGGCCTGCAGCCCTGGAGATCACCGTCAGCAGCCAAGTATTCTCTCAGGAGGAGGAGGTGCTGGCTCAGTTTGACAGTGAGACATGTCTCTCCTCTATGTTTCTATACCTCATTTAACCAGGCAAGCTGACAAAAATACATACTCATTCATAATGGTCTGAGGAAGGGGCTGCAATAGGATTTCCAGTGCAACCACTGTATTGTACTACAAACCACTAACCAGCCCCACTGCAGCAGCTCAGGATGAAACATGCATGGAACACATTTGCACTCACCTGCAAACATGCATGCATGAAGTTAATATGTGCATTGTTTAATAAACTAGAATGTGTAGCGAATGAAGAACTCAGATACTCAGTTACAGCAATCTGTTTTCAATCACAGAAAAAGAATCTAATGAAAGCAATAAAAATATATTGGCCAATAAATAAAATAAACCATCTGTGTACTTTTTGCTGTTTGGCTCTTTATTTTAGTGTTGGCCCAGCTTCACTGCTACTGGATAACACTTTTTTTTCCATAAATACAGACTGTATATGTAGTTGAGATTTTGCTGTTGTACATGCAGACAGATCGATGAAAAAAGTAACCTCACAACCTCAGACAGATAGTGTTTGAGGTGGTTTGAGGTACAAATTTTGTGGCTTTTCCTAAAGTGACCCATATTATACAAAAATGGAAATATTTCAATTTTTTTGTACATAGAAGGGGTTAAATTTTTTTATTCAAAATTTTTAAAATCACCATTGAAAAATGTTGTTGCATTTTCACATTCAATAACATTAATTGAAAGAAGAACACACTCTCTCTGCTCTCTGACAGCTTCGTTAAGGATTAATCACCCATCTATTAATAACAAATATATTTATGAATGAAAAACAGATTTGTGGTTCAGAGGTTTGGTAAAGAGACTAATTATGAGTCAGAATATGAACAGTATGCAAGGGTTTAAAAAATCATGCTTATCAATAGCACAAATGCACTTGCTACCCCGAGGTGTTGCTTGTGGCTATATTTCACTTTGCAAAATTCTGTAGAATTTTCAACATATTATTGATAAATGCCATGACACATTAATCAACAGAATTGATTTGATAATTTTATTTTCTACAGGGAAAGTTGTGTGTCGGGTGTCAAATAGACACAACACTGAATATTTTTGTGTCTCGCCAGCACTTCATGTGAAGAGCTATGCGCACAGCTCACCAGATGCAAGCTTCATGGAAATGTTGCACTCCGTCTCTCTTCACTTGTGATCTGTAGCTCTGCTCTGATGCTGAAATGTAACTACAATGTGTTCAGGCCTCATCTTACCCAGTTATGTATCCTTACACACCGACAGAAACCTTTCTTGCAGCCAGAGCTGGAGTGTTAAGTTGTGGGGACTGGCAGTAGGCTGCGTCAGCCAGAAGCTCCTTGAGATGCTGGGAGAGAGGAGAGGATTGTCTGTGCTCAGCAGACTGAGGAGAGTGGACCGGATCGCCGCTCACTAGTGAACTGAGCTCCCACTCCTGTCTAATCGCTTTACTTTCTGTGCACTACTATGCTTGCACTACTTGTGAACATGAACACGAAGGATTGCCAGTGAGAAAAAACAGAGAGAAGTCTCATGTTGTTTGCATGGAGGTGCAGGTGTCCCAGTGTAAGAAAGTAAATGAACTGAGTAAAGGGTGAAACATTGAGTGTGAGGATCGGGTTCCCTCACCGGCTTACTTTCACCTCTAATAGTGCCATTGCCATTCCACAGGGGGGAAGTGGTGCATTTTCCGAAACAAAGCCCCCGCTGTGTGTGTGCAGACCCCCCAGAGTGAACCCTAAACCATGCATGCAGTAATGGGCTACTTTAAGAGTTTATCTGGCTCTAATAGACACACTTGTACACTGCTCCCAGCCTCTAAATCTCCAGGATAAGTCTGTGTTCGCGGAAAATGCTGTCATGCCCTAATGTGGCTGACAAAGAGCACAGTAGTTCAGCCTCTCTTGAGCCTTTCCTGTTCAAAATTATAATCTCCTACTGTGAATTTGCAGTTGTGTGTTGAAGGGGGAAATGGTGGATTGAGTGTGCAGTTGAATATATCAGAGATCAATAAAATGTGACCAATTGAATACATCAGGGTTCTTTTGCAAATGTAATTTACCTTTGTCTTTGATAATTTCAAACGTATCTTAGTGCAAGCTCTTGACCAAACATGCTTCTGTTATCTTGGGGGATTAGTTTTCTTTCTTTTCAGTGAAAAAATTTACCACACACTTACAATCCTACAAATTCGTCTTTGTCTTTTCAATGTGGGCACTCTTCAGCATCATTCTTCATCTGGCACATAGCAGTGCCGGATCTCTGCATGTCTGATTGTGACTGGGTGTTTGCCTGGCACCGGTCTCAGTCCAGGGACCTGCTGGGCTTGTTTCCACAGGCAGCCTGACCCCTGGAGCAATGTAGCAGCCGAGCTCAGTCTGCTGCCATTATACATCCTCGATCAACATTTCATCAGAGCACAATGCCATGTGCCCCTGCCTGAGGCGAAGGTTGACTTTGGGACTGAGCTGAGAAAGGCTAACAGAATATGGAATGATGTCTAGTAGCTGGAACACCTTCACACTTTTTTTTTTTTTTTTACCAGATTTCTTACTTATTTTTTCTTTTCTTAACCTGCAGGTTTGGCAGTTTCATGCAGTATTTAGACTTCAGCATGAGCTCCATATCCTGTGTAGCATTAACCCTGCAGATTGCAGCAGGTTTTGCCTCAGAAAGACTCTTAAATGCTTTAAGATACTTCAGCTATGATTCATTCGGTGTAATGAAAGAGCAAGGTCTCCTGCAGGGTTTGATTTCTTCAACACCATTTAATAGGCGTAGCTCCTTGTGGTGTAGTCTACATTACAATTAGATGTGGAGGATAAAGTGTGAAGAAAGATATTCCATTAGCGTTCATCACAGTGGTCCATGTGCAGGCTGTGACATAGAATTTTGTCATGCTGCACTGAGACCACACTATCTGTGCATTATCAGATGATTGTGCGCTTGGATTACATGAGTGTTTGTTTTTTTAATGCGTAGCTCTCTGTAGGGTGTGTTGTTGCTATGTACTGTTCACATTCCTCTTCAGCTGACAGATGGTCCCATCCAGCTACTCTCTGACAACAAACACACACACAGAGGAGTTGCTGACAACCTGCTTCAGGAAGAGCTTTGACTGGCCCTCGGAATTTGTGTGTGTACAATATGTGTCTTATCCGGTGTGTTTCACTCTACACACACACATAAACAAAGCAGATTGCTAGAGTGTATGGGGACTCATCATTCAACTTAAGTCGCCAACACAAATAATCACAGGGTCTGACCACATGTTGCAGCTCCTCTGCACAAGGCTCTGACAGCTGTCAATCACTCTGCTGATCTGTAAACATTCCTTTGGAGGGTATGGTTATTAAATCAAACTGTACAAATATAGCAAATCTAATGCTATTAATCTTTGCTTATTGACGTAACCCCTGCGTTAAATTTAGATCAGGCTGGAAATACTGGTAATATCAGATTCCATAGGGAGTCTGTTTAAAAAGGTCTCTAGATGGTGTTTATTTTAAGGCCCAATGGTGGACATGTTGATGGCTTTGCATGCTTTGGTGTCCAGACCTTTTCCTCAAAACTACCTCAACAACCTCACAGGAATGTTTCTTGGTGAATTCAAATGCACGCTACATGACCGCACATACAGAGCTTGCAGAAAAATATGTGGTTATTTATCAACTGTCTGAAACATTTTCAAAACCCTGAAATGATTCCTGTTCTTGAGGTGTTGCTTTTAGGGTCTGAAAACCCACGTTGAATTAATTTCATGTGTCCTTCCTTTAATTATACTCTGGCACACCTCTGTTCTGATGTATCATATGTAAATAATCAAACACAGCTAACTGTATTTGACAGGTTATACTCTGGTTTCCCTCCACCACATTTTTGGTTGCTAAATCAACACAAAAGTATTTGGCGTAACCTCAAAGTGTGGTTCTCTGTTTCAGCTTTCTGTGGTCTGTTGGTTGTAGAATAAAGGTAAACAGTGAAATGGGACTTTCCTGCTGTTTGAGTGGGACCTCGGTGTTTGTCCAACAATATGTGAATGCCACCCTCTAATGCCTCTCCCCCTATAGATTGTGGAGGAGTGTGTTTGTCTATGGTGTGGCATGGGGCCTTTGCTGTCTTAGCAGTGGCTTTTCTGCCCTGCCTGTACGTGGTTGCTGAACCCAGAAGAACGTATCAAACAAACACTCCAGCACGTAGCTGTAGGAAGATTGGGTTACTCTCGACATGAGAGGACGTGTTGACTGCATTGTGTTACCAAAGGCACACACTCTTCTGACCTTCAGAGAGTGGTGTCCAACCAGAGATGGAGAAGTTGGTGATATATGGTGTGAATTTGTAGTAAACAATGTCTTTTCTGTAAGTCATGGACAGGCAATGATGAAAGACTTTCTAGATCTTCTGATCCACTCGGGCGGTATTAAGCCATCAACACAGTGTGACAGACACTCAGTAGCACTTGTCTCTAATGTGCGGTGTTAAGTTACAACAGTGTTGGTGGAAAACCATCAGATAACTCCAGACGGGTATGCAGGAGTGGCATGAGGAATGTGTCAGTTGTGCATGCATGTGTGTGTGGAAATGTGCATGTGCACCGCAGCTGTCATTAATGGATATATCTCTGTCTCCAAACAGAGCTGAGATCTACCGGTACCGCTCATCACTTTGCCTACCTCCTCAACACGTCCAATTACCGGATCCTGCGTATGGATGAGGACCATGACCGCATGTACGTTGGCAGCAAGGACCACATCCTGTCCCTGGACCTCCATGACATCAACAAGGACCCACATATCGTAAGACCATGCTCCCATGCTCCGCCTCCCCTCACCCCCACCTCTGGCCCCTTACATGGGCTGTAATGCTGGGATGAAGCAAGCGCCTTTACCTCAGCACTCACAACAGCTGCCCCCAGGGCAAAATTTTCTGTTCCATTGCCCCAGCAGCAGCCATTTTGGTTAGCTCACGTGTAGTTTTTCTTGGAGTGCCCTATTTCTCGTGTAGGGTCATTAAAACACTGTAATTGGGTTATGACAATCCCAAAAGGACTAATATTAGCCTGGGTGGATATCCCTTTTGCAATTTTAGCACAAAAATCCCATAAATGCCAGTGATGTATAACGGGTTGGATTGTAACCATAAAATATCCTCTGTTCCCCCCTCGCAGATCCATTGGCCAGTGTCCGAACGAAGAAGGATGGAGTGCCTTGTGAGTGGGAAGGATGCCAATGTAAGTACGCCTGTTGACAGCACACACAACCTCAGCAGGGTCATTTAGTTGAGGTGATTTTCATCAACTTGATAGCCTGAAAACAAAAATATGTAGTTTTTTTCAAATGCATACAGTTAAAGGCATACACCTCCCTCAAATAGGCTATTGTGAACAATGGTTTTAATGTGAGGGATCTATTAAAATAGGACTCACCTGTGGGGTTCAGACTTGGCCCAGTAAAAAGCACTGGTTCCCTCCTGTCTAGCCAAGGAGACAGGAATGGATTGGACCAAAGAAGCCCAGTCAATCTCACCATCCATTCTCTGCCAGGCCAGGGTGGGGAGAACAACACCGCTGGCTGATAGTTTGATATACTGTCCAAATATATATAGAAGCACAGTATTACTGGTTTATTTTTGAACGAGAGTCACTTGGGCTTGAGCATACTGTAAATCTGCAGGAGGTGTACCAGTAAAATATGACTATAAATGACTTTTCATTTGAATTTTTAAGGCAGTTATATTGACTCTGGTCTTTGCATCTCCAGGAGGAGTGTGCAAACTTCATCCGTCTGATCGAGCCATGGAACCGGACTCAACTCTACGTCTGTGGGACAGGAGCTTACAATCCAGTCTGTACCTTCGTCAACCGTGGACGCAAACCTCAGGTTAGATTTAAAGACTTGAGGGATGAACTGGCCAAGAAGGTGGCCTCTCAATATTAACTTAACAAACATCCACGCTGAAAACAAACAGCTTTCTCCATCTGCATCATGATTGGCACAGCTGGGCCATTCTTTTTTTCCCTCTTACCCAAGTTCTTACTCTCCATCCACCTTACTCTAGGTTCCTTTTATGATGATTTTCCTCCATCATTAAGCCTGCTTGTGATACCATGTCTCTGCGTCTGGCAAAGCACCCAGCACAGCCTCACCAGCACACAGCTGTCTTCCCAAGTGAGCTATTAAAGCTACTCTGTTTAGTCTCAGCCTTTAATGGGACCTCTTGAATTTCCTAAACCAAACCAGGCATCACAATCTCGCCATACTCCCCTTTAACACCTCTCTCTTCCTTAAATATTACACTTGTTCCCTAATGATGACCAGGGGACTTTTATAAAAGAGGTAAATAAAAAGTAAATTTCCCACTGGACTCTCCCTCGAGATCACAAAATGGTACAGAGAACTTGCAGCGGCAAGGAAGGCTTGCGTGAGTCCCTTGTTGCATACGGTTCCTACATGAGCCCTTACTAACGAAGGGCTTCCATCCATTCACTCACCTATCCATCCACCCCTTCATCCATCCATTCAGGCCACCCGCCAGCCTCCACCATGTGAGAAGTTGGGTAATTGGTAGTGGGAGCTCCCATTATGGGGTGCCAGTGGAATGTTCCAGTTCTAGTCCATTAATGAGGGGGCTGTTATTTTCTCCGTCACATTGAACATGTCCGAGTCGTCCTGTGAGCACCTTTCTCAGCTGGGCTGGGGAGTTTTATATGATTGCAGAAACATGCAATGATATATTCCACAGAGACGCATGCTTACATATATCCTGACATACATAAGGAAACTTCTTTTTGTCATTAATAATTCAAGGCATCCAGATGGACCGTTTGATTACGGCACTGCAGGGTATATTCTTAAGTTCTCTGGTGCTTTAAGTGCAAGTCTTGTAGCTTTTGTAAATTGTAATGGCCAAATGTTTTGCTTTGGCAGCAGCTGTGAGGAATATGTATGTAGGCTACCATACTGTGAGAGACTTTATTGACTCAACCAAAGGATAGAGAACTAATATTGTTGCCTTTTCCACCATCTGGTCAAGTACAGTTACACACATTCCCTGCACAGTCTTGCACACACATATATATATATTTTGAACATGCATTCATTTCTATAGTATTGGACTGGGGACTTCCACTTCATCTCTCGAAGTCAGGACAGATTCAAGCAATCTGCAGGAAGGTCTTGATCCTTCCTCATCAGTGGCGTAACATCCAGACTGTGTTGCTGTCTCCTGTTTTAGACGTCCATGTATCTACAGATGGCCCAGGCCAGAGGAAGGGCTAGCCGCGCAGCTGAACCCAGCGCGGTGCACGAGACACTTGGACTAAAGGTGCGATGTGGGCCCTGTCTGCACCGCAGCCCTGCATACTGCCTGGGCTCGTGGTCACCAGCAGCATGCTCCCTCTCTTTGTGTCTCAGCACATTTGTCAACACCATCTTTAACCTGGCCATTATTTGTTAATTTCCGTAACATTTAGCATGCATATTTCCCAGTCCATTCGCAATCGTAAAGTTTTGTGTAATGTGGAAGTGCATTTAATTTCATGTCATTTTGTTGTGTTTCACTCTTTGTGTTAGTCTCATTGTCTGAGCACCCTTTCGTTTCCGTCATTGTCCTTTCCGTGCTTTGCATTTGTGCTAAATGTCATATTTTGCATGAGAGCTGGGTTATCAAGTGGAAAGGGCTTCTCAGGCTAGGAAGAAATTCTATTGACTTTTACTAGGCACAAATTCAATTAAACAGGCTTTCACTGCTGTTCAATGCATGGCATATTCATTTTGCATCACAGCCACATATTCAGCAGCACCCATGAACAACAGATATCTGAATCATTCATCCTGCTTATCTGAGACAATGCAGGATGTAACCACCCATCAGTCCTTCACCCCACCAAGCCATCCACTTTCTGTAGGAATGTGGTGCAGTCTCTCCCACAGAGGCGGCACGACTAGTCAGCATCTGACCCACTCCCACAGCAGGCTCTGTTAGCCCAGAGCAAACACCAGCCATCTGTGGCCAACTAGCTGTGCAGCAAAGGAAATAAAAGAGCCACATACTTGAACATGTCTCCACTGTTTGAGCTCTCCAAGCACTTTGAAACACTTTTGAAGGACATAAGGGCTTTAGGTGAAGTGGGATACTTTGAAACGCTTTGACTTTTTTTCTAGTCAGATTGTTTTCAGATTGTTTTTTTTTTTTTTTTAAATATGTTGCAACTTTTCTGAAGGGTCATACTTTACAACAGGGTTGTAAAAACACATTCAGGGCACAGTTTCCCTCTGCTACACATAAATGTTTGTGACCTTTTTTTACACGTCAGCATCTGGCATGGCCGGGAGTGAGCTGCCAGCACCTTCTTATTTGCACGGATAGTGATTTTAATCAAAGATGAGTTGGGAATTGCATACGGGTGTGTGTATGATCCAATGAAGTGAGTTTGGCACAGCGCCATAGTCTCTCCTCTGCTTTAGTGCTGATGGACAATGACAGAGATGTCTCCATTTCTGTCCCCGTTGGGAGTGAAAAATGGGGATTGGACATGCTCTGGTTTGTGAGGCGGGGCCACAATACATGTCATTGCATGCCACTGATTCATTTTCCCCCACTCTCATACGCAAATTCCTGCCAATCACCTTTCAGTGCTTGCGTGCAGGGATGCCACGAGCAGTGAGTATCAGTCATCCAGCCTCCATCCCTGGCTTGTTTTCACTGTGCTGGATTACAGGTGTCAGCAGTAGGCCTGCACAGCCATAGGCACCAAGGCTGAGAGATATTTGGCATGCAGCTTATTATGCCGAGAGAAGCAACCCACGACACATTGTTTTCTGCTGTGGACTGGCATGGAGATGGATTAGAAATTCCTCGCTTTCCCCGCATGTATTTTTCTGTATGAAAGCACGCTCATTATTCTAATACTTCATCCCCCATCAGGCCGTTCAGGTCCCACAGGAGTCAGAGGGAGCACATACGCTGCCTCATTTTCCATACACAGGGGAATTACAGTGACAAGATGAAGAGTGCTGAATTTATTGCCATCTCCATATGATTTTCCCATTTCAGGAAGAAATCTTCCATTTGGAGCCGGGCAAAGTGGAATCTGGAAAGGGAAAGTGCTCCTACGACCCGAAGCTCAACAGCGTGTCAGCTTTGATCAGTGAGTATCATCTGGGTTTGGTGGGTACAGTCCAGCTTAGCGCTTTTTAGGTCCTCATAGCAATGGCAGTCTCATCCCATATGGATTCCTCATCTTTTATCTCCTGTTTCTTCATATGGCCTCCTCTGCCTACAATTTATGTTTTTGGCAAAGTACATGAACAAAAAAATATTTATCGTCCTCCAATGATGTCCAGGATGGTCAAGCCAAGTGTCCTTTCCATTCTGCGCCCAATTCCCACAGTGAGCTGCTTTGTCTAATCGGCCTTAACATTTAATCCTAAGGAATTTTTCCTTGTTAGGGTGGAAACAATAATAATATGTGCCTGTTAATATGTAACTCTTCCACTGGGGAATTGGTGGCTACGAATCAAAATACCTAGGACATGTTGGGAAAACTTTTCTTAACTTGTATCATCATTTGACAACCAATATTTTCTTTTTTCCCATATGCCATTTCATACTGTTTGCACATTTTAATGGTCAAACAAACAGTACAATATATTTACTTACCATCCAATTTACAGGCAGGTGACAACTTAAAGGGAACACCTGAATTAATGAGTAGAGAAACACATCTAGTGCAGATGGGGAATGAGGGGTCGTTAATGGTCTAATGGGTGTGAAAATGAGGGGAATCATATAATGCTATTGCCTTCGTAGTCATCACATCTTCCCAACTGAACACCTATGGGATATTTTTGTCATGTTAGACAGCACTCACCACCATCATCAAAACACCAATCATGAGAATATCTTTTGGAATAATCATGTTCTTCCCCCCAGTAGAGTTCTACAGACATGTACAATCTATTTCAATGAGCACTAAAGCCGTTCTGGAGGCTCATGGTGGACCAACACCTTACTAAGACACTTTATGCTGTTTTTTCCTTTAATCTGTCACCCATCAGTGTACACATCTATGATCAACTTTATTTGACTAAGGACTAAGTATGTCCTCGTCTTTATTCACAATTTATACATCATGCTACAGGAAAATAACAACAAGGTTCAGTCTGGATACTGTAGCTTGTCATCTGTTATAGCAGTCATGAAGGCAGTGTCCTCTGTCCCTTTGCCCAAGGTCACTTAGTCATGTCCAGACCACACAGTTGCCACCAGTGAAAGGTGATCTTCTCCCTGTGGGGTGAGACAGTGGGTGTAAATCACTGGCACTGCTTTCCCACATTAGCACAGTGCCAGCTGACCAGTATGGAACCAGTGTTGTCATCCAAGATGGATTTACCTCCCACTTCCACCAGTTAGCATCATACAAGCATCACTGTTGTTAGCTGTGATAAGGATTAAGAGCCCTGTACCATGACAATAGATTTACCACTGACCACAGACTGCTCAGCTCTCCACCACATTAGACATCTCATCATCCGTGGACATTTTAATGATATATCATCAATCTCCGTATAGCACTGCTGAGGACCATGACATTGAATATAATGGCGGTAGGACAGTGTTTTTTTTGTTTCCTCTGCTCTACCTCCTGCTGTCTCCTTACCCCATCTCTTAAGAGCCCTGACAGTCACACCTGCTTTCCAGTAGAGCCCTTATAGCAGCTGGAGGACCAACACCTTGCCTTCCTGTGGCTTAACAAGGCTGTCAAGTACATTTGTCAGTCTGCACACATGGATGTGCTCATATTTTACGTCTTTATGGAGTGTATGTGAAGGCTGTTTCAGGAAGTTAGAGTGCTGTTTTGGTTAACGCTTTATTTTACATGCCTCATAATTCCTTTATAATTTCCTAGGACGTTTCCTGGAAAGTACTGATAACAAGGAAAATAGAAACAGTAAATTTAATACCTACACATTTATTTTAGATTTTAAGAAGAAAATCTGAGAAAGAAACAGAAAATTATATACACAGTATCACAGTAAGTAAATTCACTCAAGCGGTACATTTTTTAATATGTAGAGATGATATAGATATACAGTATGTATGGTAAATGACAAGGAAGCACTGATAAACATCCCTTTTAACCCATATACGTATATACATGTTGTAGTGTGAGGAATAGATAACTGTGTTTATATGCTGTAACTTAACTGGAAATGTTATCATGCCTGGCTAACCAGCTTACGTACTGTAGCAACCTAGCATTATTTACAAAGGCAAGGGGCATGTCATTAGTCAGCTATATTATTTTGTGGGGTTACAGGTTAAGTTAGAAAAATACCTGTTCAGAAGTTCCCACACTCTTGGGAGGCAAGACACTAGTATATCAGAGATAGCATTAGAGTTAAGTTTGCTAAATTAGTTATTCCTCATCCTCAGACCTTTTTCTTTTGTATAAATGGAGCATACTGTTTGAAAATATGACCATTAAATCATATATCTGACCACTTTGTTGCTTGTCCAAATATGTTTTTCTATTGTGAGCATCCAAACCGAAATGTTATGTCAGAACAAATAACATTATAATAACATTTTTATTTATAATACTGTACCATGATATCAGTTCTAACTACTGTAGCTCTACCCTGTAATATTCAAACAATGTTACTCCTATTTACATGTGGTATGTTGCCATCATGTGCAAATTTCTTCTTTTCCTTCAAAACAAATTTGCTGGAAACATCAAAATGTCTGACTTTATTGTTAGCATAACCTTACACTAGCTAGCTATAGGTGGTAACTTCTGCTAGCAACAGTTGTCATTTCAAAAGTAAGTAAGGGGGCTTGGGGTTAACAAACAGTCAGTTGAACTCAGATTCCAGTGCAAATTGTAGCAAAATGTGGCACATTAATATAGTCCTTTCTATAAACCCTCCTAACAAATTACAGTTATCAGTTCTTTTATAGGAAAGTTTTAGAAAACTATGTGACTATTATACTGTTTTGTAGCCTTTCAAGGATTTAGCCTCTGCATCTTGAGTTACAGTACCTCCTGACCACTTTATGTCTAAATAAAGACAAATGAGTGGAAGATGACTTTGACTTGGACTCTGAGCTGTGGTGAGGAATGAAGAGACCTGAGATATTGGATTCTTGAAATAAAAGCTGTGGTATTTTATGCCACGGGTGGTGCTGGAATAATGTCAAGAGTCAAGGAATTTCACTGAACTCAACTGTTTTCTCTCTTTCTCAGATGGTGAACTCTATGCTGGGGTCTATGTTGACTTTATGGGAACAGACTCTGCCATTTTCCGTACTTTGGGGACAAAGACTGCCATGCGAACAGATCAGTACAACTCCAGATGGTTGAATGGTAAATGTCCTATTTAGCCTACAAATGATAATCATGGCTTTCATCCAACGAATACAGCCTTCCTGCATGACATTTTAATTATAAATCCAAACAGGGTTCCTATATAGCTGAAATGTAAAGATTCTGGTGTTTGTATATGTTTTGAATCCTTCAACAAGTGATAAACAGGAAATGCTTACAGTTTATAAATGATTTTCGCCAGATGTTTTCCCAAATCCTGCCTCTACCCACACATCTTACCATCTCTTCTTCCCATAGATCCCACTTTCGTCCACGTACACCTCATCCCCGACAGCGCAGAGAGAAATGACGACAAGCTATATTTCTTCTTCCGGGAGAAGTCCTCGGAGATGGGCCAGAGTCCCGTGACCCAGTCCCGTATAGGACGCATCTGCCTGGTGTGTACACAGTGAGGAGCGTGTTTGTTTTGGGGTGTAAACATAATGAAAAGAAAACCTGCATCAATATGAAAACAGGCTGGAGTCTCCTGAGGCGAGTCACCCGCTGTGTTTCAATGTTTATGGGCGCTGCACTAGTATTTGGCCAACGCTGATGTGCTGGAATCCACATGTGTCTTTAACCTTCCTGTCTACAATGCATCCCTCTGTCTGTGGGATTGCCCTCTGACCTCTGACTCCATGATCTTCTGACCTCTTTTCCCTGGTAGTCCTAAAACACTTGAATCTTTTAGTGTACACAGCAATGAAAAAGGTACTGCCTTTAAAAAAAACTTTCTTCTAGAGTGTTTTTCAGTTAAATTAGACTTACTCCATAAAGCCAGTGTTCCTTAGAAATACAAAGTGACCTGAGCAACATAAACAAACAACAACAAATGTCTGGTAAGCTTGTGGGGCATCTTGTAGTGTTTATATGTTGTGAGTGTGTGTATGAGCTCCCTTAAAGGTTTTCGTGCATGTGTGAGCATTACAGCAGAGGCACGCATGGATATGAGTGAGAAAATGTGGTGTACGTGTGTGCTCGTCGCCTCAGCTGTTCACCAGTGTATTTATTTGAGGGGGTCAGGCGCTGACCCGGCACACAAACACTCATCCCCCTCTCAGCGGGCTCTGCCACAGCCTCCTGAGACCCGGTCCTGTCATTCTTACTTCGCCACACATCTGGATACTCTTACTACCATTCTCTGCACCGGCCTTCCACCCTGCACAGCACCAAAAATACACTCAGCCGTATACTGTAATTACACTGAAAATTATGAAAACATTTCAACTCCCAAAATGGGATTCATCAGAGGTGCATGAAGAATGTGAAGCTCTTTCAAGCCTATGACCAACCTTTAGAGAATTTGAATGAAATATTAAAATATACGTGCTTTTACATCATCATAAAGATGATAGCTAAAGCACATACTGGTTTCATTTCTTTCTTACTGGGATGGATCCTGGCCTCACTCCACCACAGATGGAAGAATCTAAATAGTAGGAGACAGTGTTTACCACCCCCCTTCCTCCTCCACTTAGCTTCCTGGCTTTGTAAACCAACATGTACTATATAGTGTGTTTGTGTGTGTGTGTGTGTGTGTGTGGGTGGGTGGCTCCACCTGGGTTTGTTTTCAATAGGAGGACAGAGGAGGATGTGAGTATGAGTGAGTGATGGAGAAACTGTTCTGTGTCTCCACCCTTCCATGCAGAATGATGACGGAGGCCACTGCTGTCTGGTCAACAAGTGGAGCACTTTTCTGAAGGCCAGGCTCATCTGCTCGGTGCCAGGGGCCGACGGCATGGAAACACACTTCGATGAGCTCCGTGAGTACAACCTGCACTGCACTGAGATCAGGCTGTGGTTCCTCTCAGTAGAAGTGGTAATCTGTTGGTTACTTGGTGGGGGTGGAGGTGTTGTATACACTTCCTTGTCAAGCAAACATACTGCCAGCACTCTTTTCCTTTGAATTTTCTGTTTTCTTTGCTTTCTTTGTCAGTTCAGCCATGGTGGCTATCACTGCTCCTTTGCAACATCGTTCTAAACACATCACTTCCTGCGTGTTTTTCTCCTGAGAAAAACAGAAGTCGTATAGAACAACAAAAGTAAATACTTTTAAGATCTGTATAGAGTGTAGATTAAATCATTATTGTGTCAATCAGTGACATGGTAGAAGTGCAATAGAAAACGGGCTTCATGCAAGAACTGCTGGTATGAACAGATTCATACGAGAAGCGGCACTTACCACACACTAATTTTGTCCTCCAGAATTTCCTCCTAGATACAAATGAAATTTGTCCAGGTCTGTCATATAGTCATGTACAAATAGCCTGGCTTTCTTTACAGGGAGAAAACATTTCTTTGGCATAACAATTATAATGCCATGAGTGTCACATACTCTTGACTGCCTCCCATCTAAGTCTTTGGGTAACTTTGCTTTAGAAAGGCATTTTTTAACATCTAACTTCATCTCAAACTATTCTCTCTTTATTTCCACGATGGTACGATATTCATCAGGTTTGTCCAGTTAAGAGAGTTTGAATATATGAATATAATTATGATCAAGCTTCACAGAAAAAGGTGAGAGGTTTAAGATAACCATATGAAAATGTTCTTGCATGAGGTCCATAGTTTTTAAAATGGACTTAAATTACTACTTTTTTTCCCCAAATTATTACTATTTTTAATACATCCTATAAAAGTTCAGTTTTATCAGCCAAGAAATAACCTCCTATTCTTTAAAAGAAAAAATATCTTTTTCTTTCTGCAGTTAATCATTTTGACAGTAGGTATCGAATGACAAAGGAAAAAAGACAAAAATGACATGACTGGATTTATATCAGACGTATTCATTTTCAGGTTAATGTCATGTATGATCACATCTGAAATATTAAGAGGAGAAACTATAGGTTTCTACTGGAACACCTGCCAAAAGTTTACTGCACACATACACACCAGAGCTAAGTCCTTGGCCCATACTATAGCCTACCTCTCTCATCCCACTCCCATCATATGGTCCATACAGCATACTATAATGGAAATGACATACACAATCCCCCCACTGTAGTTGTCTTTCAAGATGTCTTAAACAAAAGTGTCTGTTTTTTTGTGTGTGTGTATGGGGGTGGCCTGATGGCCAGCAGATCAGATCACCACACAGGAATGTGTGTGACTGTGAGACTGTTAGCCTCTCCAGGGGAAGCGCTTTCTCTTTCTGTCTCACTGGTTTAAAATAGAGCCACAGAGTGATAGGGGACTGATGCGTGAGGTTACTGTTGCTCTTGAACTAATCTCAAGAATGAAAAGTGCCATGCCTGTTGAATCTGATGATAGCTGTTTGTCTCTTTATCTCACTGACACATTCCTCGCTTTTATCTCAACCTGCCAGCAGTTCTAAAAGCACAGTTTTGTTTTCACAGGTGACATTTAGTTTATCCCTCTTTGTACAAACCAAAAGTGACACACACTTGAAAACTCTGTGGCCTTTTCGTGTGTGCAGCCACTTCACCAAAATGAC